>NC_137879.1:41455507-41483007 GCF_963924005.1 Protomyctophum bolini | reverse complement strand
CACTATGGGACGGAGTGACCGGGGTGTGGGTCAGACTGCTCTCTCCCACTATGGGACGGAGTGACCATGGTGTGGGTCAGACTGCTCTCTCCCACTATGGGACGGAGTGACCGGGGTGTGGGTCAGACTGCACTCTCCCACTATGGGACGGAGTGACCGGGGTGTGGGTCAGACTGCTCTCTCCCACTATGGGACGGAGTGACCATGGTGTGGGTCAGACTGCTCTCTCCCACTATGGGACGGAGTGACCGTATAGCGTGGGTCAGACTGACCTCTCCCACTATGGGACGGAGTGACCGGGGCGTGGGTCAGACTGCACTCTCCCACTATGGGACGGAGTGACCGGGGCGTGGGTCAGACTGCACTCTCCCACTATGGGACGGAGTGACCGGGGTGTGGGTCAGATTGCACTCTCCCTAACCCTAACCCTAACCCTAACCCCATGGTGTGGGTCAGACTGCTCTCTCCCACTATGGGACGGAGTGACCGGGGCGTGTGTCAGACTGCTCTCTCCCTAACCCTAACCCTAACCCCATGGTGTGGGTCAGACTGCTCTCTCCCACTATGGGACGGAGTGACCGGGGCGTGGGTCAGACTGCTCTCTCCCACTATGGGACGGAGTGACCGTATAGCGTGGGTCAGACTGACCTCTCCCACTATGGGACGGAGTGACCGGGGCGTATAGTAGGGTCACATGGTCAGACTCTTAACTCCACTCTCGTGCTATAGATAATGTACTTTATTGTCATTGTTTTGAACACAAAACAAGCAACGAAATGACCGTTTAGAACTCCACAAGCATAACCACCATTAAATAAAACCCCCAAATAATAATATACGGGGCAGTGTGACCGGTGTCAGACTCCACTCTCCAGCTATGGGACCAGTAGAGTGACTGTGGCGTTGTTGGGACCAGGTCAGACTCCATGACTCTCCAGCTATGGGACCAGACCAGAGCATTATTAGGCTATATATATAGTCATATATTATATTATATTATATTATAGGACCGTAATGTAGGTCAGAGCTTCTTCTTTCTGACTGTAATTCCGTAACAGTGGGAACTTTAACCCATTTAGACCTGAGGTCGATTCTACAAAATGTCTTCTAAATCATGACAGTTTTCTGAAAAACTCTATACGTTTCTATATCAGTGAAAGAATAATATATTCAAAGGTTTGCGTCACATTTTCACGATTTTTCAAAAATAGCTTGTAGATCTGCTATTTTTCAATAGCTTAAAGGCACAACATAATGCTCGAATAACACCGAAAGGTGTTCCCGCCCAGAATGGGTTAAGAGCTCCTGTGCGCCACGCGACGGCCCACCGCCGCTGTGTGGGCGCGCCGCGCGCATGCATGCGTGACCCGCTAGCGAGAGAGAGAGAGTCTCTGATTGATTGAATGTGTGTCGTCCCCCCCGAGAGAGAGAGAGAGAGAGAGAGAGAGAGAGAGAGAGAGAGAGAGAGACATTACATGCTGCTCGTCTTCTCTCCTCCATCATTCTGTTCTGGACCCAATAATCCCAAACAGTTTGCATTCATGTGTTTGATCCCCGTGTCCAACTGACCGCCGGGTTCCAGCGGACTGCACGCTGCACGCGCTGGGGTGTGTGTGTGTGTGTGTGTCTGGTCACCCGTGATAAGACTCCAGGGGAGAGAGGACTTTTCCCCCAGTCAGTCAAACTCGGCACCGCGACCGAGCGACGCGTGGAGCCCCTCGGTCAGTCAGGCTCCACGGCCACTTTCATTACGGAGAATATAAAGGCATTTATGATGCAGGAGAGGGTTGATGTGTGGGGAGGGGAGGTAGAGGGTTGATGTGTGGGGAGGGGAGGCAGAGGGTTGATGTGTGGGGAGGGGAGGGGAGGTAGAGGGTTGATGTGTGGGGAGGGGAGGCAGAGGGTTGATGTGTGGGGAGGGGAGGCAGAGGGTTGATGTGTGGGGAGGGGAGGCAGAGGGTTGATGTGTGAGGAGGGGAGGGGAGGCAGAGGGTTGATGTGTGCATGGGGAGGGGAGGCAGAGGGTTGATGTGTGGGGAGGGGAGGGGAGGCAGAGGGTTGATGTGTGAGGAGGGGAGGGGAGGCAGAGGGTTGATGTGTGAGGAGGGGAGGCAGAGGGTTGATGTGTGGGGAGGGGAGGCAGAGGGTTGATGTGTGGGGAGGGGAGGCAGAGGGTTGATGTGTGGGGAGGGGAGGCAGAGGGTTGATGTGTGGGGAGGGGAGGCAGAGGGTTGATGTGTGGGGGAGGGGAGGCAGAGGGTTGATGTGTGGGGAGGGGAGGCAGAGGGTTGATGTGTGGGGAGGGGAGGCAGAGGGTTGATGTGTGGGGAGGGGAGGCAGAGGGTTGATGTGTGGGGAGGGGAGGCAGAGGGTTGATGGGGAGGGGAGGGGAGTCAACTGGCAGCGTGTGCCGGCGAACGAATCGTTTGGTTATGGCTATAGGGGGCAGGGGTGTGTGTGTGTGTGTGTGTGTGTGTGTGTGTGTGTGATTTGATCATCCTTCAGTTTCGAATACAATATTTTACAGACATGAAGAAGATCAAAAGGAAAAGGCAGAGCTGAAAGCTACCCCCCCCCTCCCCCCTACTTCTCTCAAGCCTATTTCTTTGCTTGTGGCAAAATGTTTTTTTTTGGCTTGTCATTTATACTTTTGTGGATACAATTAAGAATTGCCATAACCCTGTTTCTAAATGGGCTATAGAGCACCAAAGTCCTGACGTCACTGTCAGTAGAGGGCGTCAGTCCCCAGGTTCATGTATTTTGTATTTGCATTGTAATCTCTATAGGGGGATTTTGGATCTCTTCATTATAAGAACTGCGTTTGAAAAATAAACCGATCACCCCGGCCTTTTCACTCCTATGGATATGAAGCATCGACTGAAGGTGGAAATGTACAAATATACCCAAAGAGTAACAAAATAAGCGTTAGAAACGAGTCAAACAACCCAGAGACTACATTTCCGGGTATATAGGCAGGGTGGCTGCATCTGCCCGTCGTACAACAGAACTGAATGTTAATTACGTTTATTTTTATTCGATTGATTTTTAATGTTTCGTGGTTAGTACGAGTTGAGTCACCACCAGCTGAGCTTACGTCAACGAGGAATCTCAGGAACGCAATGTGTCGACAGCTGGGCGTGACGTATATTAGCAGCAACATTGCCTTCATATGTAGTTTCAAGGCTTAATTCCATTTTCTCCAGAAACTGGCTGTATCAAATATTAATGGACATCATTATTAACGACACACAGCCACTCCCCCCTGACAGAAAGGCTGAGATGATCGGTTTATTTTTCAAACACAGTTCTTATATGAAGCGATCTAAAATCCCCTATGGCGATTTCAATGCAACTAAAAAAAAGACATGAACCTGTGTACTGGCGCCCTCTACTGAAAGTGACATCAGACTTTGGTGTTCTATAAGGTCTGCATGTTTTATATTGTGTGCGTGCGTTGCGCCCCAGCATGCACACGCATATCTAACTATCCCTCCCTCCCTCCCTCCCTCCCTCCATCCATCCCTCCCTCCCTCCCTCCCTCCATCCCTCCCTCCCTCCCTCCATCCCTCCCTCCCTCCCTCCCTCCCTCCCTCCCTCCCTCCCTCCATCCATCCATCCATCCATCCCTCCCTCCCTCCATCCCTCCATCCATCCATCCATCCATCCATCCCTCCCTCCATCCCTCCCTCCATCCATCCCTCCCTCCCTCCCTCCCTCCCTCCCTCCCTCCATCAATTAACGATAGTTGTAAAAGTTCAGCTGTAAAAGTTCAGCCTGTGTTTGAAGGACGACACATCCATTACCTAAAGACTTGACAACTGAAGAGCTGTTCTGCATCATCAAGTGTTGTTGTGTGTAATGTTCAAGACTGCGTGCGTCTGTGCGTGCATGCGTACGTATGTGCGTGCGTGTGTGCGTGCGTGCGTGCATGCGTGCGTTACGTGGACAGGTAGCAGCACTATCACTCTCAGATATAAGGATCTGTCATGTTTGGTAAATAGTCGTTCATCAGAAAACAGGCCCTTCTATTGAAGGGTGAACTTCCAGATGGAAACCATTAGCCACGGAGGCATGCGTGCGTGCATGAGTGCGTGCGTGAGTGCGTGCGTGCATGCATGTGTGCGCGTGCGTGTGTTCATACGTGCAGGTTTGTGACACATAGACCAAGAGATAGGAGGAGAGAAATATCCAGCGCCAACTTACTGTAGTACTGATAGTACTTACAGTAGTACTGATAGAACTTACTGTAGTACTGATATAACTTACAGTAGTACTGATAGCACTTACAGTAGTACTGATAGAACTTACTGTAGTACTGATAGAACTTACTGTAGTACTGATAGAACTTACAGTAATACTGATAGAACTTACAGTAGTACTGATAGAACTTACTGTAGTACTGATAGAACTTACAGTAGTACTGATATAACTTACAGTAGTACTGATATAACTTACTGTAGTACTGATATAACTTACAGTAATACTGATAGAACTTACAGTAGTACTGATATAACTTACAGTAGTACTGATATAACTTACTGTAGTACTGATATAACTTACAGTAATACTGATATAACTTACAGTAGTACTGATAGAACTTACTGTAGTACTGATAGTACTTACAGTAGTACTGATAGAACTTACTGTAGTACTGATAGAACTTACAGTAGTACTGATAGAACTTACTGTAGTACTGACAGAACTTACTGTAGTACTGATAGAACTTACTGTAGTACTGATAGTACTTACTGTAGTACTGACAGTACTTACAGTAGTACTGATATAACTTACTGCAGTACTGATAGAACTTACAGTAGTACTGATAGTACTTACAGTAGTACTGATAGAACTTACTGTAGTACTGATAGAACTTACTGTAGTACTGATAGTACTTACAGTAGTACTGATATAACTTACAGTAGTACTGATATAACTTACAGTAGTACTGATAGAACTTACAGTAGTACTGATAGAACTTACTGTAGTACTGATAGAACTTACAGTAGTACTGATATAACTTACTGTAGTACTGATAGAACTTACAGTAGTACTGATAGAACTTACATTAGTACTGATATAACTTACAGTAGTACTGATAGAACTTACAGTAGTACTGATAGAACTTACAGTAGTACTGATAGAACTTACAGTAGTACTACTATACAGTACTATACTGGATACTGCTGTTAAATGATCCCACGAAATATCTATATCCATTTGATGTGAGTGTGAGTGCCTGAGTATTTGTGCGTGCGTGCGTGCGTGCGTGACTGTGTGGACTGTGCGTGCTAGAGATAGGGGAGTTGATGGATGAGAGAAGAGATCAAGTATGACACATGGTAGAATGCCCCTCTCTCTCTCTTCTCTTGTTCTTCGTCATTCCCAGCAAAACACAACCCCCCCCCTCCCCCTCCCCCATTCATTATGGACCCCATCCCAGGCAAACCCCACTGTGATTGGCCAGTATAGTCGATTTGATTGAGACAGTTCTGTGTCTAAACCTATCATGACCCTAACTCTACCTTCAGTAAACCTAAACCTAACATTAACTCTAACTTCAGTAAACCTAAACCTAACATTAACTCTAACTTCAGTAAACCTAAACCTAACATTAACTCTAACTTCAGTAAACCTAAACCTAACATTAACTCTAACTTCAATAAACCTAAACCTAACATTAACTCTAACTTCAGTAAACCTAAACCTAACATTAACTCTAACTTCAGTAAACCTAAACCTAACATTAACTCTAACTTCAGTAAACCTTAAACCTAACCTTAACTCTAACTTCAGTAAACCTAAACCTAACATTAACTCTAACTTCAGTAAACCTAAACCTAACCTTAACTCTAACTTCAGTAAACCTAAACCTAACATTAACTCTAACTTCAGTAAACCTAAACCTAACATTAACTCTAACTTCAGTAAACCTAAACCTAACCTTAACTCTAACTTCAGTAAACCTAAACCTAACATTAACTCTAACTTCAGTAAACCTAACCTTAACTCTAACTTCAGTAAACCTAAACCTAACCTTAACTCTAACTTCAGTAAACATAAACCTAACATTAACTCTAACTTCAGTAAACCTAAACCTAACATTATAACTCTAACTTCAGTATACCTAAACCTAACATTAACTCTAACTTCAGTAAACCTAAACCTAACATTATAACTCTAACTTCAGTAAACCTAAACCTAACATGAACTCTAACTTCAGTAAACCTAAACCTAACATTAACTCTAACTTCAGTAAACCTAAACCTAACATTAACTCTAACTTCAGTACAACTATAGATTTAGTCGACTGAAACCAGACCAAAACTAAAACGTTTTAGTCACCCGGAAGTGACTAAAAAGTGACTAAAACTACATGAAAACTATTCAAGAGACTTTGAGTAAAACTATAAAAATCCAAAATTTGCTGCCAAAAACACAACACTGATTTATGCAACGCAAATGTTCACCCCCAATGCGTCCGCATCTCAACGCCTGGTCATCAGGGCACACACTGTTTCTCGCATTCCAAATGCTGACGCCATAAAGGACAGCCATGCGCCATGTATCATTTTGACAAGGACATACGGATCATACTTCCTATATGCATATCTATGTTGACAATGACATACGGATCATACTTCCTATATGCATATCTATTTTGACAAGGACGTACGGATCATAATTCCTATGCATATCGGACCATGCCCGCAGACGCCAGAAGCCCGCGGGCTTCGTTCCACAAACAGGCTGTCTCTTTGCCCCCCCAATGTTTTCAACTAGTTTTACAGAGGCAGCGGTGGCCGAACGGTTTGCGGAGCGGTCTTGATACCGGAAGGTCGCTAGTTCGTATCCCCGGACCGGCACGTTAAAATGACCACCGCTGAAGTGCCCTTGGGCAAGGCATTGAACCCCTACCATGAAATGTTCTATGAGCAGGGCTTGGCTGTAAACAAGTTCTTGAGCTTAGTCCAGTTACCCTGGGTAAACATAGTACCTTTCCTTTCCTTTCCTTTGCCCCCCTCAATGTTTTCAACTAGTTTTACACGTCGGCCACGTTGAGTGCAACCACACTGCACGTTGAAAACTTAAAGGACCACTTCACCACTTTTCAACCTATCTTCATATAAATAGGTCCTCACTAATAATCGTGATAAAATGGCAAGATTTTTTTCTACTCAGTCTGTGTCTCATATAGGAGGGTTGTGGGCAGTTTAGAAACCGTCTTCCAGTGACATCATCATTAGGCAGATTATTTTTTAAACAAGATTTTTTTACAAAAATGTTTAGATTTTCATTATCGTGAGAACGATGGCTTCCATTTTCGCATTTGCAACTTTTCAGGACTAGAAAGCCTGCAGTTTCTATTAGCTTGTATATTCCCCATCGATGATGTCACTGGAAGACGGTTTCTGAACTGCCCACAGCCCTCCTATGAGAGACACAGACCGAGTAGAAAAAAATTGCGCTATTTATTTATGATTATTAGTGGGGACTTATTATATATGAAGATAGGTTGAAAAGTGGTGAAGTGTTAATTCCTTTAAATGGTAAATGGTGCATTTATATAGAGCGTCGAAGTCCCGCCCCCTCGAGAGACCCCGGAAAATAAATCCCCGTTCATTTTCCCTCATAGACTTTTCAGAAAGTATTTATTTAAAGACATTTATACGCCGCTGGATAAAGCCAACTGTTGTCGTGACAAATCATGACAACAAAAATGTTTGGTCTGAACAAATAATTTGAAAGGATCTTTTTTTAACGCACATTACACACTTTGTAATTATTTGTTTGGTCCAAAATATTGTGTTTGTTGTCATGATTTGTCACGACAAGAGTTGGCTTCGTACGACGCTTAAAAGGTCTTTAAATAAATACGTTTTGAAATGTCCAAGGGAAAAATGCATCGGGAACTATTTCCTGGGCCTGGCGTCTGGCACCTTTATCCAATTCACACACACATATTCACACACCTTTACACAGATTGTGCATTACATTCACCCATTCACGCACATATTCACACACCTTTACATAGATTGTGCATTACATTCACCCATTCACACACACATTCACACACCTTTACACAGATTGCTCTCTCTCTCTCTCTCTCTCTCTCTCTCTCTCGCTCTCTCTCTCTCTCTCTCTCTCTCTCTCTCTCTCTCTCTCTCTCTCTCTCTCTCTCTCTCTCTCTCTCTCTCTCTCTCTCTCTCTCTCTCTCTCTCTGTCTCAGTGTTGTATATATTTATGTACACCAGCGTTTTGTTAAAGTCTGTTAAAGTCATCAGAGCAGAACTGCAGTCTCTCTGAGGACAGAAAACAGATCAATTTTCACTGATCACCTCCACAGTAGTCCCCCCCCCCCCACACACACACTGATCACCTCCACAGCCTTCAACAAGTTCAACCATGCCTAGCAGCTAAAAAGACACCCGACACCCCCCCCCCCCCACGCACACACGCACTCACGCACGCACGCACGCACGCACGTATGGAATAAAAATGCACTTGCAGCAGCACACAAAAATGGGCACACACCACACATGCACACTCACACGCACGCTCACACACACACACACACACACACACGCTCACACTCACACGCACTCACACGCACGCTCACACACACACACACACACGCTCACACTCACACGCACACACACGCACACACACACACACACACACACATGCTCACACACCCACACACACACACAGACTGATCCCGGGCAAAAAAAACAATTTGTCTGTCTTGTCTGAGGATTGTGATTTAGCCTGAGGATGGATCAGACCGAGTGGGAGAGGAGAGACAGGCCTGAAATAAACAGGGTGTGTGTGTGTGTGTGTGTGTGTGTGTGTGTGTGTGTGTGTGTGTGTGTGTGTGTGTGTGTGTGTGTGTGTGTGTGTGTGCGTGTGCGTGTTTGTGTGCGCGTGTTATGTGAGTGTAATTGCATGTGCCTTGTGTCTGATGTGCTTTGTGTGCTTGCATGTGTGCATTGTGAGTGTTAGTGTAATTCCATGTGTGCATGTGCCGTTATGTGATGTGCTGTGTGTGTGTGTGTGTGTGTGTGTGTGTGTGTGTGTGTGTGTGTGTGTGTAATTCCGTGTGTAATTCCATGTGTGCGTGTGTGTGTGTGTGTGTGGGTGTGTGTGTGTGTGTGCGCACACACACACTCACATCATCCTCTCCGTGTATGCTGCTGTAGCCTATAGGCTAAGATAAGGGCATCTTAAACTGTGTGTATGTGATGTGAATTCATTCATCATCAGCTGCTGCTTGTGACACCCTAATACATTATAGCTTCATGACCCCATCTCAAGCACACTGGCGTGCGTGCCTGCCTGCGTGCGTGCGTGCGTGCGTGGGCGTTTTTGATGAGAAGCCAGATAGATGGATAGATTACGTGACACATTTCTTCCTTCACTTCATCACTCTTGACAACAATGTTCCTGTAGTGATGAGTTGTATACTGTTACACTGTCTCTACCCTGTCCTCTGTTACCCTGTCCTCCTGTTACCCTGTCCTCCTCTGTTACCCTGTCCTCCTCTGTTACCCTGTCCTCCTCCTGTTACCCTGTTCTCCTCCTGTTACCCTGTCCTCCTCTGTTACCCTGTCCTCCTCTGTTACCCTGTCCTCCTGTTACCCTGTCCTCCTCCTGTTACCCTGTCCTCCTCTGTTACCCTGTCCTCCTCTGTTACCCTGTCCTCCTCTGTTACCCTGTCCTCCTCTGTTACCCTGTCCTCCTCTGTTACCTTGTCCTCCTCTGTAATCTATGTAAAGGTGTGTGTGTGTGTGTGTGTGTGTGTGTGTGTGTGTGTGTGTGTGTGTGTGTAATGCTATGTAAAGCGCCTTGGATAAAGGCGCTAAAATGCACCATTTAGCATGTTGTTGTTCTCCCTCTGTCGCTCCTCTATCCGAGCTAGTATCGGCATATAGACCAAGGTGGTGCTGCATGCTTAATTCACAAAAGGTGTAAAATATATATATTTTTTTGTTCACCAAAGACGGAGTGCCTTGGGATCCTCTGTTCTTTGCAAGTCTGCATTGTACACCTTGTGGAATTAACCCATTCTGACCTGAGATCAGATTCATACGAGGTTTCCCACTGGACACACACTGGTCTGATTAACCCATTCTGACCTGAGATCAGATTTAAAAAATGTCAGTCGTTCTTCGATTTTTCAAAAATATCAGACCTAAAAGCTCGTAGCGCGCCACTCGGTGGCGTGCTATGAGCTTGTAGATCTGCTATTTTTCAATAGCGAAAGCATAACATGATGCTAACACCAAAATGGGTTCCCGTTCAGAATGGGAATTAAGCAGTTCCACCTTGGAGGAAAAAACATATATTTTTAGTTTTGTTTAGAATCCTATACCTGCATCACCAAAGAGCACCCATCTATAAGAGCCTCTGGCTGATTCATGCGGCACTTCTATTTTTATATTGTTAGTACGCAGGTGTGTTACGATACATCGTGAATCGATCAAAAGCTTTTTAAATTGAAAATTTAAAAAGTGATTAATAAATCACAATGTGAATCGGCAGAGAGCATGTTAAAGAGAGCATGTAAAACAAATACAAGATATGTGTGTAAGACAAGTGGTGAAAACTAGCACTCGTGCTAACACACTGTAAACGATGCATCTACAAGTTGCATTGTACAATTGTGCAATGAGCAATGTGATTATGTCCATATCAGATAAATAAACATAAAGAGACTTGAATTAAAAAAAGTCTTAAAAGTAGTCATTTTCTACTGCTTGACAAGATAAGACAATTAATAGAGAAATAAAATACTGAAATAAAAATACTAACCCTAACTCTCTCTCTCTCTCTCCCTCTCTCCCTCTCTCCCTCTCTCTCTCTCTCTCTCTCTCTCTCTCTCCATGGACAGTTGGACCAGGCGGGGCTAGGGGCGGGGCTAGGGGCGGGGCAGGAGACCAGACAGAATGAATGGAGCCCAGAGAGATGCCACGATGAGAACAGAGGGCGGAGCCCTGAACAGGAGACCCCTCCCCCTTTGATCTGGAACTAACGGAGACCCCTCCCCCTTTGATCTGGAACTAACTGTAGACCCCTCCCCCATTTGATCTGGAACTAACTGGAGACTCCTCCCCCTTTGATCTGGAACTGACTGGAGACCCCTCCCCCTTTGATCTGGAACTAACTGGAGACCCCTCCCCCTTTGATCTGGAACTAACTGGAGACCCCTCCCCCTTTGATCTGGAACTAACGGAGACCCCTCCCCCTTTGATCTGGAACTAACTGGAGACCCCTCCCCCTTTGATCTGGAACTAACTGGAGACCCCTCCCCCCTTTGATCTGGAACTAACTGGAGACCCCTCCCCCTTTGATCTGGAACTAACTGGAGACCCCTCCCCCATTTGATCTGGAACTAACTGGAGACCCCTCCCCCATTTGATCTGGAACTAACGGAGACCCCTCCCCCATTTGATCTGGAACTAACGGAGACCCCTCCCCCTTTGATCTGGAACTAACGGAGCTCCTCTGTCAGTCCTCTGTCTGTCCTCTGTCACCACAGTGACCCCTCTGGTTTGACCTCTGACCTCTCAGGACCTGAGGTCATGGAGAAGACCTACTCGCTGACCGCTCACTACGATGACTTCCAGGTAGGGGTCAAAGGTCACTACGATGACTTCCAGGTAGGGGTCAAAGGTCACCACGATGACTTCCAGGTAGGGGTTAAAGGTCACCACGATGACTTCCAGGTAAGGGTGTAGAAATATTTAGGACTGAGGCCGAAAAACAAGAAAATAAGTCTAAAGGTTTTCTGAATGTCAGTGTTTCTACTGTATGTCAATTAAATTCAAGTCAATTCAAAGGGCTTTATTGTCATGATAAAACATACGTTTACATTGCCAAAGCAGAAAGAACAATGCAACAATACATAGTGTCAGTGGTGCTCAACCTTTTTCATGTCCTTTTTTAAAAACTATATCGAAATTAAAACGGCAACATTGAATTGATTATGTATCGTATCGTATCATTTTGCAATGCAAATAATCAATTGTATCAATACTATGTTCAGTGCGTGGTATTTAGCAATTTTTTAGAAGACAAAAGAAAAAGATGGGATTTATTACTTAGTTTAAAATAATTGAATCGTATCGTATCGGATGGCCATAATGAACCAATATCGTCCATGTATTGTATCGACTAGTCGACTAGTAAACTAGGCAACCATTTAAGTAGTAAAAATGTCAGTGCCCATACCCGAGGCGGGGTTGGCGAAAGGGCCTTTCTGTGTGGAGTTTGCATGTTCTCCCCGTGTCCCCTATAGGGTAGGTACCCTCACATGTTCTCCCCGTGTCCCCTATAGGGTAGGTACCCTCACATGTTCTCCCCGTGTTCCCTAGGGTAGGTACCCTCACATGTTCTCCCCGTGTCCCCTAGGGTAGGTACCCTCACATGTTCTCCCCGTGTCCCCTAGGGTAGGTATCCTCACATGTTCTCCCCGTGTCCCCTAGGGTAGGTACCCTCACAAAAAACATGCCGTAATCCTGGTCTCTAAAACTACCTCCCCCTGGCCAGCCGGGGCGCCTGATGGAGGGGAAAGGAACTAATCGGAATAACGTGTCCCTTCCACGCGCTATACGTCCAACCAGGGAAACTCCCCCCCTGTCAGGTGAAAAGAAGCAGCTTGGACTCCTCATGCATAGAAGGAGGCATGAGGTCAGTCCGCTGCCCCCCCCCAGGTTGGCAGAGGAAGTGTAGCGCCCAGGATTACTTAGATAATTGGCACTGGGTGAAAAAGCAAAAACTGGGTTTACAAAATCGTGGGATAAAAAAATTAAAAAAAGTAGTAAAAATGACTATAAGTGAACGCCTCCTACTTCCAGGAGGTGAAATATGGCGGCCGTTACAGCAGCGACGTCCTGAGCAACGGCATGACGCTCCACCTGGGCGGGAGCCTGGACCGCCACGCGGGCCGCAGCGCCGCCCGCGGCGCCTCCGGACGGAAGCACCAAAACCACCAGAACCACCACCACCGCCCGGACCTGAGCGGCATCAACGGCGGCGGGCCGGACGGCGGCGGGCTGCCCCGCTGGAGCCGCCGGGAGATCTGCCTGCTGTCGGCGCTGGTGTTCGCGGCGGGCATGTGTGTGATTCTGGGCAGCATGTTGGCGCTCAAGTACATCTCTCTGGAGGCCCAGCAGGACCCGCACTGCCGCCTGGACTGTCAGGTACTGGACGGGGTTTTGGGTTTGGTACTGGAGGGGTTTTGGGTTTGGTACTGGAGGGGTTTTGGTACTGGAGGGGTTTTGGGTTTGGTACTGGAGGGGTTTTGGTTTTGGTACTGGAGGGTTTGTTTTGGTACTGGAGGGTTTGTTTTGGTACTGGATGGTTTGTTTTGGTACTGGAGGGGTTTGTTTTGGTACTGGACTTGTTTTGGTACTGGAGGGGATTGTTTTGGTACTGGAGGGGTTTGTTTTGGTACTGGAGGGGTTTGTTTTGGTACTGGAGGGGATTGTTTTGGTACTGGAGGGGTTTGTTTTGGTACTGGAGGGGATTGTTTTGGTACTGGAGGGGTTTGTTTTGGTACTGGAGGGGATTGTTTTGGTACTGGAGGGGATTGTTTTGGTACTGGAGGGGTTTGTTTTGGTACTGGAGGGGATTGTTTTGGTACTGGAGGGGTTTGTTTTGGTACTGGAGGGGATTGTTTTGGTACTGGAGGGGTTTGTTTTGGTACTGGAGGGTTTGTTTTGGTACTGGAGGGTTTGTTTTGGTACTGGAGGGGTTTGTTTTGGTACTGGAGGGGTTTGTTTTGGTACTGGAGGGGTTTGTTTTGGTACTGGAGGGGATTGTTTTGGTACTGGAGGGTTTGTTTTGGTACTGGACTTGTTTTGGTACTGGAGGGTTTGTTTTGGTACTGGAGGGTTTGTTTTGGTACTGGAGGGGTTTGTTTTGGTACTGGAGGGGTTTGTTTTGGTACTGGAGGGTTTGTTTTGGTACTGGAGGGTTTGTTTTGGTACTGGAGGGGTTTGTTTTGGTACTGGACTTGTTTTGGTACTGGAGGGGTTTGTTTTGGTACTGGAGGGTTTGTTTTGGTACTGCAGGGTTTGTTTTGGTACTGGAGGGTTTGTTTTGGTACTGGAGGGTTTGTTTTGGTACTGGACTTGTTTTGGTACTGGAGGGGTTTGTTTTGGTACTAGACTTGTTTTGGTACTGGAGGGGTTTGTTTTGGTACTGGACTTGTTTTGGTACTGGAGGGTTTGTTTTGGTACTGGAGGGTTTGTTTTGGTACTGGACTTGTTTTGGTACTGGAGGGGTTTGTTTTGGTACTGGACTTGTTTTGGTACTGGAGGGTTTGTTTTGGTACTGGAGGGGTTTGTTTTGGTACTGGAGGGTTTGTTTTTGTTTTGGTACTGGAGGGTTTGTTTTGGTACTGGAGGGGTTTGTTTTGGTACTGGACTTGTTTTGGTACTGGAGGGTTTGTTTTGGTACTGGAGGGGTTTGTTTTGGTACTGGAGGGGTTTTGTTTTGGTACTGGAGGGGTTTGTTTTGGTAATAGTTATTTTGACCGACGTTTGGCTGTTGTCCAAACGGTGGTCCGTGGCTCAAATGCAGAATAAATATGATATGCCTTGATATGAAAATCTGTAGAAAAGCCGCTAACCACAAGAAGATCTAAATGTCTAAAACAGTAAATATGTCACTAACCACCGCCCTGCTCCATTGTCGTCACCGCTAAACCCCTTATCCCTAAACCCCTTATCCCTAAACTTCTTTGCCTTTTTTTTACTATTTTGCTAAACATTTTTGAATAGTTAAAATGGCCAGATCTACAAGCTCACAACGGATCAATGTAAATCGCCTAGTTGAACTATATTCAAAACCTATTTTCAAAATAGTAAATAAAGGCAAAGAAGTTTAGGGATAAGGGGTTTAGTGGTGACGAAAATGGAGCCCTAAATGTCTAAAATAGTAAATGTAAATAATAAACTAACCACCGCCCTGCAGAAGAAGGTCTAAATGTCCTAAACAGTAAACGTGTGTCCCTAACAGAAGAAGCGCTCGTTGCTGCGTGCGGCCCGGTTCGTGCAGGCCAACATCGACCCGACCATCCAGCCCTGCCAGGACTTCTACTCCTTCGCGTGCGGCGGCTGGCTGCGGCGCCACGCCATCCCCGAGGACAAGCTGAGCTACGGCATCATCACCGCCATCGGCGAGCACAACCAGGAGAAGCTGCGGCGCCTCCTGCTGGAGCCCGTCCGCCGGCGCGGGCCCAGCTCGGCCGAGCGCAAGGTGATAATAACAATAATACATTTTATTTATAAGGCGCCTTTCCGTACACGTTAAAAACAGTACAAGAACACAGTTAAAAGCAGAACAAAACAAAACAAAGTTTGCATGTTCTCCCCGTGTCCCCTAGGGTAGGTATACCCTCACAAAAAACATGCAGTAATCCTGGTCCCGGGGCGCCTGATGGAGGGGAAAGGAACTACGTCCAACCAGGGAAACTCCCCCCTGTCAGGTGTATAAAGGAGCAACTTGGACACTCAGGCATGAAGGAAGCATGAGTTCAAGTCCGTTGCTCTCCCCTTGTCCCCCATATATGGGGACTAGGTTGGTGGAGGGTGTGTAGAGCCCAGGATCACATTAGACGATTGACACAGGGGTGAAAAATGGGTTACAAAATTGTGGGATAATTCTTTTTTTTTTTAAAGCAGAACAAAACTAGGGCACAGCTTGCAGCAGAAGACACAGAGGTCACACAGAGTCATATAGGCCTGCCTAAACAGGTGGGTTTGAAATATGGTGATAGAGTCCATAGGTGGATCCCAATCCGCGGGGTGGACACTGGGCAGTGTGTATTTCGGGGTATATGACGTCACAACGGTGCGCCGCAGTGCTTCCCATTCCACAGACCGCAAAAAGACTCGCGCTGACACTACACAGGGCCACGCACTATTTCCCCCCGCCCGAGCCCGCTTCCAAAGGCCAGTTTGTATGTACCCTGCACGGCTAGCAGCCGTGCAGGGTACATCGCCACGGCGCAGCCATACTGCGCAGCCCTCGGCATTTCTACCGCTTTACCACCAGCCTGCAGAGAGCAACAAGAGGAAAGAAAAATGTCGGAAACTAGTAAGTTTTATACTCTTTTAAAAGTGTTGTTGTGTCACGGAAGGTAATTGTAATATGTTTTGGGATAGTATTTAGTTGTTTAAGCTATCAAATGTATCATGACAGAGCCAAATAAAAAGAATATAAAAAATTGTCGTCGGAGATTTTGAAGTAACGCTATCGTTACACAGTCCCCCGGTTTAAATGGTGGTTTATTCTGGATTATTTTGGGTCGGTAAAAGCCTAATTTGAGGTGGCCTAATGTATTTTTATTGCATTTCTCAGCAGTACAAGACGAGCCAACTCCGGCCCAAGGCCATGCAAGTGAGGCTGCTCAGTTCAACTATAAATGTAAGTTGTGTGTGTGTGTGTGTGTGTGTGTGTGTGTGTGTGTGAAATGATGATTATAGATGATTATTAATGATGATTACTAGAAATTATGATTATAAATTGCTGTAGAGCAGTGGTTGCCAAAGTGGGGTCCCCCAGGCCTTGAGGGAGTTCCAGGGGGTCCCCAGCTAAATGATAGTTAAATGATGGACCCTTATGTGTCTGTATCTCAGAGATAGATTGTACAAATGGTACAATCTCTTAGTTGAACCTGGTTCCATTTGTACACTCAGAGTAAAATTATTTTACAATATACATTGGGGTCCCAGAGATAGAAATGCCATTAAATGGGGGTTCATAGCCTAATTCAGGTCAAACTTTGGGTCCCTTGAAATGAAACTGTTTGTAAATCACTGCTAGAGCTGTAAAAACATTTTTATGGGGGGTCTGTCCCTAGCATATCTTTTCTAATGGGGGTCCGCAGGATAATAGTATCATTTTGGGGCTCCTTGACATGAAAAAGTTTGGGAAGCACTGCTATAGAGGACTAGACGAGTAATGTATTTTATTTTTAGGGACCACCTCTTCAAACAAGAGGTTCATCCAAATGAGAAGGGACCATGAGGACCTTTTCACCGGCCAGAAATTCACGGCAACTGCAGCTTGGACGTGAGTGAAAATGGCCCATTTTGTAGTATGCTACCATAATGTCAACATTGGACTGTGATAATCCATTTTTGTGTAAAGATTACCTAAAAGCAATATTTCAATTTGTTTGGGTCATTTTAACATCTACTCAGGTTTTTGTGAAAACCGTGGACAGTTGTTTAGTACATGGATTAAAGTTCTCAGTCGCCACAACTGACTTCAGGTCATTTGGATTCCATAGAAACCAGCGTGTCTGCGCACCAATAATAGCAGATATACAAGCTTGTAGATTGGCTATTTTCAGTCATTTATTAATTCATGTTATTTTAACAGTTTGACTGTCATCCTTCTCATTTGCCGGAAATTCCAAAGAACTTTGAAGACCCATTGCATATTATTTCATAATGTGACAATATCAAGAAATGTCTCAAATGAAAGAGGAATCTTTCCTCTTTACTCAGAAAAATATATATGTTTGTAGCATGTTGCATTCTTTAGATAAAGGCAGTTTTATACAGCTCGCTTTCACCCTAAACAGGCCTCTGGGAAAATGTGTTGGTATTTCGTTTAATTTGTTTACAGCACACTTCTATTTTGCCGATAACATATTCGCAATTCTAGTGACAGAGACATACCATATATCAAATGAAAGCTAGAGTCCTCTACTTTCAACAGGAAAAGAGAGAACATTTCTATCATGTTTAGTTTTCAGAATGTAGCCATTTTAATGAGTCTAGCAATTTTCAGTTTAGCACTTTTCAGTCTCGTTTTTAATCATTCATTACAAGACACATATCACTTTTGTGAATATCCATCAAGCCGAATTGACTTGATCTTTTTATTTTTACACAACACAGGAAGGAAAAAGCTTCTTTACATAGAACAAATTAGAATAAATTACAGACAGAATGGATATTTCAGAATGAAACTGACAAACATTTCGCTTCACAGCATTTGAAAGTGCTGACGTACCTGCGGTCAAAGCCATTTGCCCTTCCGGGTCAATCCACCCTAGCCATGCCCGTAAACTTGACGCTTATGTAAACACCTGCGCCACCCCAAGGTTACATAAATGTGTTTGTGGTAATTTGGCCCTTACTGTCTCTATTGTGTTAATGTGGTGTATTGACTTTAATCTCTTAGTGTCATTCTGGAGAAAATGGACCTTGCCGAAAAGGTTCATCCCAAGCAAGCCAAGAAGAAGTGGGAGAACTTCAAGGCCAAATACAAAGTAAGTATGTAATTATACCTTTGAAATAACCAAGTGCCAAGTTCTAATGTTTATGACATGGCAACCTGTTGTAAAGTCATCATTGGACCACAACAGAACATATTACCCAAGCACCAACAACAAGCACTGCCAAGCACTGCCATACAAATAACCTGTTAAGCCAGTGGTTCTGAAATCTTCATTTTCCACTGCCTTAGGAGTGCAAGTATCCGAAGACTGGTGAGGGGGTGGATGGAAAAGCCACAGCTGCCTCACGGGCTTATTTCGCCATGATGGACGAGGTTTTGGGGCAGAGGCACTCCATCAACCCCCCTGTCCTGCTTGCCTCCGCTGCCGTGGACGTGGCTGTCGACGCTGAGGTCATACCAGACACTACTGTGTCTGCACTGTCTGGTACAGCTGGAGAAGGGTCAGGGACACCAGGGCCCAATGTCCAGGCTGGCCAGAAAGAAAAAAAGGGGGAGAGATGATGACCTGATTGACCTCATCAAAGAGGACATGAAATTACAAAGGGAAGCGGAGGAGCGGAGGTCAGGAGAAAGCGCCGAGAGGATGGACCGGCTGTTCAATCTACTGGAGAGAATGGTTGATAAATTGTTTAAAATGTAGTAGAGAGAACAGCCAGTTCATCCTCTCTCTGCAATGTTCACGTTCGGTGCAATCAATTTGTGTTAAATGTACTTTTTATTTATTTATTTATTTATTTATTTATTTATTTATTTATTTATTTATTTATTTATTTATTTATTTATTTATTTATTTATTTATTTGGGGTCCATGTTGGGATCAGCTGCACAGTGGTTGTGGTAATCTCCCCCTCCCCTCTTTTCTCCCCCAGTGTTTTGTAATGATTTCCATTGCCTTTTTTTGAGTGAATTAACTTTAGCAGTTGACATTTTGTTTTAAAACTCTATGAAACTTGACATAGTGCACCATGATTGCATACTTGTGTTCTCCTCAATTAAGTGTAGACTTTTACACTTATTTATTTAAGTTCCTATCCTATGACTTTGTAAATAGTTGCATTTACTGAGAATTGTTCAAACGTTATTCATACAGATATTTTACAACTGAATTAGAAGTATTCACTTTTATTTTGGATGACAAAAGCCCAAAATAAAGTCCAGTGTTTTGCATTCCATTTGACCTTTATTTCCTATTTATTAATTTGGTATGAGACATGACATAATGCACCATGATTACATTGTTCCTACTGACTTTGCAAATACGGTATAACATTTTCTCAGAGTTGAACAGTTTTTTCACCAACGGCAGCAACTAGGCTACTATATTCAGCATGACTTGCCCATCAAACTGCAACATTAATATTGGTTACAAACTAATTTCTAATCTAAACCTGTGAGCATGGATAAATAAAATAACCAGGCACATTTTGAACAGGTATCGCATGCAAATATGAAGTGATTGTAATTCACCATTCTCCCCTTATCCCCGTCAACCTACTGTATCTCTATCGACTATCAATAAAGGCAAAAATCCCCAAAAATATCGTAAACTAATTTAAAATAGGCAATGAATGACCATCACATTTTGTTGACAATAATAATAATAATAAAACTTTATTTGTATAGCACCTTTCATGACATGAAATGCAGCTCAAAGTGCTTTACAGAAAAATGGAGAATAAAAGAAAAGCAAGGCAACAACATTAAGAACAAGCAGTAATGCAATACTGTGAGGACATGAATAACAAAAATAAAAAATAAAAGATCAATTAAAAATCAATGTTGTAGAAGTGGGTCTTGAGCTGATCTTTAAAAATGTCTACAGAGGCTGCCTAACGAAGGTACAGTGGGAGCTTGTTCCATGCCGACGGCCCGTAGAAGCAAAAAGCTGCTTCCCCGTATTTTTTAGTTGCCATTTTTTTTTGCAAAGCGAGCAGGCCAGCAGAGGAAGACCTTAGGGGGCGGTTTGGGACATATTTAGGCAGGAAGTCATGTAGATAGGAATTAAGCATTACACTTGTTTACAACAGGGTCCACCAAGTTCAGGGTCCACCATGTTCAATTCATGTAGTGTAGTATAGTATATATGTATAGTTTCATTATATAGATATTCCACGGTACGTTCTTAGCTTACGCATGTTTCATGATAACTACTTCTTATGTATGTGATGTATTCATGCTTTCTGTTCTTGCTTGGTGTAAATCGCTCTGGATTAAGAGCGTCTGATAAATGCCTACATTGTAAATTGTAAATTGGTTTTATCTGCCCCAAAACTGTACACGGAAATCTTACGAATTTTAGTCGACTAAAACTAACGCTGGAAACATTCCGGGTGACAAATATTTTTACTTAAAAACTAAATGAAATCCAATCAGAAAGACTATGAAAGTAAAGATGTAAAACATGTTGCTGTCCAAACCGACCAATCAGGTGAAGGGACTAACATGTTGCTGTCCAAACCGACCAATCAGGTGAAGGACTAACATGTTGCTGTCCAAACCGACCAATCAGGTGAAGGACTTCTACCGCTCCTGCGCCGACATGGAGGAGATCGACCGGCTAGGCTCCTCCCCCATGACCGACGTGATTGACAGCTGCGGCGGCTGGGACCTGGCGGGGGCGCCGCGGGCGGCGGCCGGCTGGGAGGACGAGGGCGCCCCCCGGAGGCCTGACTTCAACGAGATGCTGTACCGCACGCAGGGCGTGTACAGCACCACCGTCTTCTTCTCGCTCACCGTCAACGTGGACGACAAGAACTCCTCCAGGAACGCCATCAGGGTGAGACGGCGTGGGAGCTGCGTTGCGTGACGTTGCGTGCTGTTGCGTGTGTTGCGTGTGTTGCGTGCGTTGCGTGCTGTTGCGTGTGTTGCGTGCGTTGCGTGCTGTTGCGTGCTTTGCGTGCGTTGCGTGCGTTGTGTGGCATTGCGTGGCGTTGCGTGCGTTGCGTGCATTGCGTGCGTTGCGTGCGTTGCGTGCGTTGCGTGCGTTGCGCGCTGTTGCGTGTGTTGCGTGCGTTGCGTTGCGTGCTGTTGCGTGTGTTGCGTGCTGTTGCGAGCGTTGCGTGCTGTTGCGTGTGTTGCGTGTGTTGCGTGACGTTGCGTGACGTTGCGTGCGTTGCGTGGGTGTGTGCGTGCGTGCTGGCTTGGGCCTCAGTCACACTGTTGAGACGGCTGTCCTGTCCGTGTTTAATGGACGCTCCAATGCATTTCCAATGGAAGTCACATGGTTTCGGTTGTCACTGTCATATATACGTATACGCGCAACACGCCCTGCGCGTAGGGCAACACACCCTGCGCGTAGGGCAACACGCCCTGCGCGTAGGGCAACACGCCCTGCGCGTAGGGCAACATGCCCTAACACTCCCTGCGCATAGGGCAACACGCCCTGCGCGTAGGGCAACACGCCCAGCGCGTAGGGCAACACGCCCTGTGCGTAGGGCAACACGCCCTGCACGTAGGGCAACACGCCCTGCGCGTAGGGCAACATGCCCTGCGCGTAGGGCAACATGCCCTGCGTGTAGGGCAACACGCCCTGCGCGTAGGGCAACACGCCGAGAGGAGGGGGAACAAAAAGTGCCATGCCGACCCTCAAAATGAAAATAAATCTCCGGGCCTCCGCCGCGAAATAATGAGCGGCCGTGCGTGCGGCACAAATATCCCAAAATGGTGCAGTTATTCGTTCCTGCTAACCATGGTGTGATACTGTGGTTGCAAGTGAGTGTGTGTAGCTGTGTGCCAGAGTTTTACATAATCTATTTACTGTATTATAGCGTGTGTGCGTGCGTGTGCATCAGGACACGTATTAATTGTTCCACAGTGTAGCATAGTGTTCTGCATTGTGTTTACATTGGCCTCTGTGAATACTGTATTTATATCTGCTGTTTGCACTGTGTTTACATTGGCCTCTGTGAATACTGTATTTATATCTGCTGTTTGCACTGTGTTTACATTGGCCTCTGTGAATACTGTATTCATATCTGCTGTTTGCACACGCTGCCTCTAATCCTGGAGGTTTGTTGGTGGATGGTCTCGGCCGGTCGAGGCTCTTTTCTGTCATCGCGTCACCGCAATCTGTTATAGCAGGGGTTCATAAAAAGTGGGGTCCGGGGACCCCCAGGGGTCCTCGAGGGAGTTATTGGGGGTCTCCAGCTAAATGATAGTTTGGAACCAAATGGACCCTGATGGGTCTGTAACTCTGAGAGTGTACTTAAATTAACATTGCTTTTACAATATAAATCTCTCAGAGGTAGAAATGCCATTAAATGGGGGGTCCGTAGACTAATGCATGTCAAACTGGGGGGTCCTTGAAATTAAATGGGTTGAGAATCACTGCTAGAGCCGTGCAAATCTTCTCTTATGGGGGGTCCCTGCAGGCATATCTGTTCAAACAGAGGGTCCACGGGGCTAATTAGTGTCAATTTGGGGGTCCTTGGCTTTGGGAAGTTTGGGAACCACTGTGTTAGTCGATGTTGTCTGCTGGACGACTGTGTATGTCTGCCCACCAGATAACAACATCATTTCAACCTATATTGGTGTGTGTGTGTGTGTGTGTGTGTGTGTGTGTGTGTGTGTGTGTGTGTGTGTGTGTGTGTGTGTGTGTGTGTGTTGTGTGTGTGTGTGTGTTTTCAGATCGATCAAGAGGGTCTCACTCTTCCTGAAAGATCTCTGTACCTGGGGCAGGACGAGGACAGTGTGAAGGTCTGTCTGTCTGTCTGTCTGTCTGTCTGTCTGTCTAAACTGTATGTCTAAAGACCTTTAAAAATTACGACAAACACAATGTTTTGGGCCGAACAAATCATTACAAAGAAGAAAAACAACAATTCTTTCTAATCATGTTTTCTAATTGTTTGTTACGATTTGTAACGATCGGCTTCGTTGGAGTCTTACACAACTTCAAATAAATACTTTTTCAATTGTTTCCTGGGCCTTCAAAGGGGGCGGGACTACAACGCTCTATATCGCCACCACCGTGATGATGTCATATTGATCCGTCCCTTAGTGATGATGTCATGGTGATCCGTCCCTTAGTGATGATGTCATGGTGATCGGTCCCTTAGTGATGATGTCATGGTGATCCGTCCCTTAGTGATGATGTCATGGTGATCCGTCCCTTAGTGATGATGTCATCTCTAGATCTTGGCGGCCTACAAGGCGCTGATGGAGCGACTGCTGAGCATGCTGGGAGCTCACAACGCCACCGAGAACGCCAAAGAGATCTTACAGCTGGAGACGCGCTTGGCCAACGTACGTACGTGTGCGTGTGTGTGTGTGTGTGTGTGTGTGTGTGTGTGTGTGTGTGCGTGTGCGTGCGTGTGCGTGTGTGTGTGTGTGTGTGTGTGTGTGTGTGTGTGTGTGCGTGCGTGTGCGTGCGTGTGCGTGTGTGTGTGTGTGTGTGTGTGTGTGTGTGTGTGTGTGTGTGTGTGTGTGCGTGCGTGCGTGCATGCGTGGGGGAGGTTAAACTGAAGTTAATTGCAATCCTCATAAATGCCCCACTGTGTCCTACATCAACGTTTTGAGAGAGAGAGAGAGTGAGAGATTTTAGGAAATTTGAGTTGTCGATCCCACATTTTAAGGAACCAGATGACAAACCAGTCATTCTGTTAGGAGAGGGACTACCGTCGATTCTAATCAATCGGAAGGGCATCGCCTCGGCGGTGGCCGTCCGCGGTTGGGGCGTCGCAGCGCTCACGCGCTTCGTCCCCCGAAATGCAGACGTAGGGAGGACCTCTCCCCGTCCCGCCTGCGCGCGTCTGGAACCGGCTCTGCGCCGGGCTTCCCAACGCGGTCGGCGGCTGCCTGTGGACCTCGTGTCTCTAGCAGCTCGCCGCCGCACCGGGTCGCCTCGGCAGACACCGGACGACCTCGCTCGGGGCGCTGAGGCCTCCCTCCCACAAGACCACGAGTCCCGGCCCACTCGGCCGGTCCCACCCACTATCACAACGACCTCAGAGAGGACCCAGAGAGGACCGAGAGGACCGAGAGAACCCGCTGAATTTAAGCATATTACTAAGCGGAGGAAAATAAACTAACAAGGATTACCCCAGTAGTGGCGAGCGAAGAGGGAAGAGCCCAGCGCCGAATCCCCGCCCGCGGTGGGCGCGGGAAATGTGGCGTACAGGAGACGGCCGTCGCCCGGGTGTCGATCGGGGGCCTGAGTCCTTCTGATAGAGGCTCAGCCCGTGGACGGTGTGAGGCCGGTATAGCGGCCCCCGTCGCCCCGGGGCACCGTCTCCTCGGAGTCGGGTTGTTTGCGAATGCAGCCCAAAGTTGGTGGTAAACTCCATCTAAGGCTATAAATACCGGCACGAGACCGATAGCGGACAAGTACCGCGAGGGAGAGTTGAAAAGAACTTTGAAGAGAGAGTTCAACAGGGCGTGACTATACTGTGCAGCACAGCTGGCTGCACAGTATCTGACTGCATGTCACACAATGAGGGACACAGAGAAAACAACACTATACTGTACATGTTCATTGTTTGCTGCATTGTATGCTTTGGCAATACTGTGGTTATATTACATTCATGCCAATAAAGCTAATTGAATTGAAATTGAGAGAGAGAGAGAGAGAGAGAGAGAGAGAGAGAGAGAGAGAGAGAGAGGATAACAGTGTGTTGTCTCCCACCCAGATCACTGTGTCAGAGTACGAGGACCAGAGGAAAGACATCAGTACCATGTACAACCGCATCACCCTGAGACAGCTTCAGCACATCACTCCCAATGTGAGTAGAGTGGCACGCACGCACGCACACACGCACGCACGCACGCGCACGCACAAGCACACGCGCACACATGTACACTTCTTCTCTGGCTGTGAGAAGAAGTGATGTGCCCTGCAGAGGTATAAATGAGTGGATGAACGAGGGAGGGATGGAGGGAGGGAGGGAAAGGTGGGACGCTGTGGGGGGGGGGGGGGGGGGGGTCGGTCCACAGGGGATGATGAGTATTGATGGGAGAGAAAAGAGGGACAACAGGAGAAGAGTGGAGAGGAGGAGAGCAGCGGGAGGCTGATGGAGAATTCTAGTCTAGATGTTCCATCACTGCTGGTCAGGAGGGGAGGAGAGGAGAGGAGAGGAGAGGAGAGGAGAGGAGAGGAGAGGAGAGGAGAGGAGAGGAGAGGAGAGGAGAGGAGAGGAGAGGAGAGGAGAGGAGATAAATGTCATTGTTTTGAAGTGTTTGTTGCGTGTTTGTTGCGTGCTGTCAGCGCTATAGCACGCAACAAACACATGCAGTCATATGGAAAATCAGCGACACGCATGACGCATCAAGTGTGCGCGATGCGAATGCATGTGCAGACAGACAGTCCCACTACCTCCTCCCCCGACCCCGCACCCTCCCTCCCTCCCTCCCTCACACAGACAGACAGACAGTCCCACTACCTCCTCCCCCGACCCCGCACCCTCCCTCCCTCCCTCACACAGACAGACAGACAGTCCCACTACCTCCTCTCTCTCAGTGAGATTCCTCCTCCCCCGACCCCGCACCCCCCCTCCCCCCCTCCCTCCCTCTCTCCCTCACACAGACAGACAGCGCATCCAGGGGGTGCACTATACACTATAGTACAGTTATTTGACACGTTTGCATTGATCGAACGTCACTCGATATAAACCATGCAAACGCGCCCCAGACAGCGCTGTGCAAAACACACACAACGTCGGAAACAACGGGCGCGAGGCGTGAGGTTATGACACAAACATACACGTTACTGAAATAATTAATCAGATTAATATGGGGGTGGGGGGGTGGGGTTTGGGGAGAACACAACGGAGACACTGCGCTTCTTTCACCTGACAAATATCACCACGTGATCATTTATTGTTTTTAAGTAAACAATTTCTACTTAGTGACTGCTTTATAGTGTTGTATCCTTCATTATTTAATTTATTTCATTCATGGAGTTGGAACAACTAAGGTTCGGGAGGTTTGGCCAAGCAGAAGACAACCCACCTGCCTGCCATCTCCACCCTTGCCAACCAAACTCCACCCTTGCCAACCATGCAAACCACTCACCCACCTCCAACTAACCTGGCCACTCCTACCTCGCCCATAACCGTGGGTACTTAAACTCAAGTGTCAAAAATGCCTTGTGCCAGTTTCTTGTAAACACGCACACCCTAACGTTACAACTAGAGAATAATCGCGCATTTTTCTCTAGCTACTAGCCTAGCACAAACAGCTAAAAAACTCTCAGCATGTCAGACCAAGGAACGCCAGACCTTAACAGGTTGCTCCACATCCACGCCGAGGAGGACGAGGACCTCTTCCTCGGCATGCCGACCCACCAGGACGATAACGCAGTGCCCGACACGCCACCGGACCAGCAAGGCTCCAGGTCAGCAGCCGTCCAAGCACCTCCTCGTCTCGCCGCGTCCCTTAACAGGACACCCCGGGAGTTCCGCGAGGATTCACTCACCTCTCCAGCAATACAGCAGAACCGTGCCGTCACCTCCTCGCGCGGCTCCAATTCCGCACCAACTTTAATATCGGACTGGACTGTCGTCGGTCTCCAACGCGCGCTCACCACGAGAGGCATCCCGTTCAGCAGGACCGCCAGGAAACCCATTCTTTTCAACCTCCTCACGACCACCCGCAGCGCACAACATTCCGACAGCACCACAACAACAACACCAGCCTCGCCAGCCATCGCGGGTCCGTCGCACCGACGTGACGTCATGCGTCGTCCTCCAGGAAAAGCCCAGCAGGCGCCCGTTCAGCCGAGAGGCGGCGTCGTAACGCAGCAGGCCGCTCTGCCACGACGCAGCAAGAGGAAGGCTGCCACAGTGACCTTCCAGAGGCAGCCTTTTCCCCCAGATGTCCACCCTCTCCCCCCCCACCCCCCCTCTGTAAGAGCTCCAGCCACCTCAGCTCTCCCTACCCCCCACACTGCTAGTGTTTTCCAGCCTCCACACATCTCCCCATCACATTATCCACCCGGGTCTTTTCCCCATGCCCAACCTGCCCCCCCCCCCCTTTTCCAGCAGGCCGCAGCACCCCACCTCTACCCCCCCCACCCCACCTCCTTCCCCTCCCCGTACTATTTCCAAGCTCAACCTCCCCTAGGTTTTCCCCCAGCAGCACTCAGCGCCCCACACAACACCGTGCCTTCTCTTCCCTCCCACCAAGTGTTCCCCAACCCCCCCCCCCTGCCTTCTCCCTCTTCACAGCCACGCCAGCACCCATCCCGCCATCAGCCATCGCCCTCAACGCCCCCATGGTCCCATCACACCTCCGGTCGCAGATTCTTCAAG
>NC_137879.1:41448007-41450507 GCF_963924005.1 Protomyctophum bolini | reverse complement strand
ACATCAAGATGACATTATGATGACGTACTCTGGTGACGTTCCTGACCTTCAGGACTAGGCCAGATCACAGCCCATATGGGGATTGATTGATTGAAATCTTTATTAACAGTTTGCAGAATTACAGTACATTTCAAGCACAAACTCAATACAAAGACTGTTAACTGTGAGTGGACGACCCAATTAAGCCTTACACTTGTTTACAACAGGGTCCACATTGTTCAATTCATCAAAACATTTAGAGACAAACAAATAGACACTTCTATGTAGTTAAAGAACAGAACAGGAATTCATCATATAGGAAGCGAAAAGGGAAAAAAAGTATATATACAGTGAGGGGAACAGGGGGATAAAAGAAAAGAAAACGAAAGACAGAGTGTAGGGCGCCTGCACACAACACCATGCGTTGATGCCATGTGTGCATATGTGCAGGCACCCAACACCACGTCCATACAAAAACATAGTACAATCCATAGTACAAAGACAGAGTGTAGGGCGCCTGCACACAACACCATGCGTTGATGCCATGTGTGCATATGTGCAGGCACCCAACACCACGTCCATACAAAAACATAGTACAATCCAGATACAAATTCAGCTTTTACAGAGGCCAGTTTCGAATTGCAGCCATCCGTAGGTGCCCTTTGAGAGCAGTTTTGAAGGAGCCAAGGGATTCACATGTCTTAATGACTGTTGGTAGGGCGTTCCACATTTTGGTCGCATAGGAGCGAAAAGAATTTAGTCCCTTGTTTGTGCCGAATCTGGGTTGTACATGGTTTGTTGCACTCCCTCTGGTGTTGTGGGTGTGGACTTCGTTTACATTAAGGAAGTATTTAGACAGGTACATGGGTATCTTGGTGGTGTATCTAATCTTGTGGACCAGACCCATTGCAAGATGCTGTACTCTGTCGTCGACCCTAAGCCATCCCAGCCTGTCAAAGTGGGCAGGGGTGAGGTGGGTTCGGGGGGTGAGGCCAAGTAGGAGCCTGACCAGTTTGTTTTGGGAGGTCTGGAGCCTTGTTTTAAGGGCCTTTGAGGTGCTGTGGTACCAGGAGGTGGATGCATAGTCAAAGAAACCTTGTACAAGGGCTCCTGTTAAGGTCTTCAAGGTGTTTTTGTCGACCAGTGAGGAGATCCTGTAGAGGAATCTTGTTCTTTGATTGACTTTTTTGATTACGTTGGTGGCCATCTTATCACCGGAAAGATTGGCCTCCAGGATGGAACCTAGGTAGGTAATTTGATCCTTCCGTGTGATAATATCATCACCAACTCTAACCAAGAAGCCATCTGCCTTTTTGAGATTACTATTTGATCCGAAGAGAATGGATTCAGTTTTTCCCAGGTGTAAGGATAGTTTGTTATCAGCGAGCCAGGTGCAGATTCTACCGAGTTCAGAGCTGAGGGTCTTTTCAACCTGCAGTTTGTTCCTGTCCGAGACCAGCAGTGCTGAGTCGTCTGCGAACAGGAACAAGTTGCAGTCACAAGCTGAAGTCATGTCGTTTACATATATTAGGAACAGTAAAGGCCCTAGTATGCTTCCTTGTGGGACGCCACAGCTCACTGGGAGGGGGGGGACAGTGTTCCGTTCACTTCCACCATCTGTTCTCTCCCCTCCAGGTAGGATTGCATCCAGCTCACTGATGTGCTATCAAAACCAATAGCTTTAAGCTTGTTAACCAGTATGGAGTGGTTCACGGTGTCAAAAGCCTTTTGGAGGTCCAGCATGACCATGCCGCAGTATTTTCCAGCATCCACCTCGTGTTTGATGTGGTCGCTCAAATAGAGAAGGCATGTGTCAGTGGAGTGGGATGTTCTGAAACCAGATTGGAACTCGTACAACAATTTATTAGTGGCAAGATACTTTTCAACCTGTTCATAGACTATTTTTTCCATCACTTTCGAGATGGAGCTTAGAATAGAAATAGGGCGGTAGTTGCCGGGTTCTAATTTGCTCCCTTTTTTGTACAGGGGGGTTACTTTGGCCAGTTTAAATCTCTGGGGACCTGTCCTTGTTTGATGGAGAGGTTAACTATGTGGGTGATGACTGGAGCTATGGAAATGGCTGAGTCTCTGAGAAATTTGGAGGGAATATTGTCATGGCCAGTGGCCTTGTGGGGTTGGAGGGCACTCAGTTTCTTAAGTACCTCCTCAGTTGTTACCATTGTCATTTTAAAATCATCTTTACAAACACCTAGGTTTTTGTAGAAGCCTTTGATGTGCTCTACCAAAACGCCCAGAGTGGGAGGGCAGTTTGTTAACCAGCATTGTTGCAATGTTTGTAAAGAAGATGTTCAAGTGATTGGCTACATCAACCTTGTCAGTGATGAGGGTGTTATTTGATTTGATGTTTATGTTAGTAAACCTGGTTTTAAGTTTCTGACCACAGCCTAGTTGGTTGTTTTAGTAGCTTCCAGAGCTCCCGAGGATTGTTTTTGATTTCCTCGGCTTTATCATTGATAAAGTTACTTTTGGCTGATTTGGTCATGGCAATTACACCGTTTCT
>NC_137879.1:41446395-41447807 GCF_963924005.1 Protomyctophum bolini | reverse complement strand
CAGGGTCAACAGTGAAAAAACATAGCAACAAAAAGGACAATAAAAACACACAGATAAAAACACAAACAGTAGAAAAACAGTGGTTATAGGTGACCAAAAGCCTGTCTGAACATGAACGAGGAGGAGGGGGAGGGGGAGGAGGAGGAGGAGGAGGAGGGGGAGGGGGAGGGGGAGGAGGGGGAGGAGGAGGAGGAGGAGGAGGGGGGGGAGGGGGAGGAGGAGGGGGAGGAGGAGGAGGAGGAGGAGGAGATCGTCCACGTGGAAGGTAATAGCAGATTGTATTCTGATGATGTGCCAAACTGCTGCTGGCTGCTGTAATGATAATATATAGACCTATGTGTGTTCTATATTGTGTTCTTAAGGTCAGGGCTGCTGTACTGCCACTATAGTGTTAATGTTATATTTTGTATTGTGTTCTCGGGCAGCAGTTGTGTCTCTTTTCTGGTCTGTGTACCAGTGTGCGACGCACACTTGCGTGTGTGCCTGCACTGTTTAGTATTTACTATTACAGTTTCATGTTTTGATAATCAACGCTTTGCCATATAGATGATATACATATACACTGTGCCATATTGGAGAGGCCATACTGTGTGTGTGTGTGTGTGCGTGTGCGTGTGCGTGTGCGTGCGTGCGGTGCGTGCGCCGCGTGTGTGTGTGCGTGCGCAGTGCTTTGTATAGGCTCCGTATTTGAGTGCTCGCAGCCGCCCCTGTTGAGGTGGCGATGAATTGACTCAACTTCGACTTTACTGTCCGACAAGTCGACTTGGAAAAATCTCAAGTCGTTAATACCCTAATTCTACAACGGGTCGTTTCGAGGAAGCAATCTGATTGGTTTGAAACGGTTTCTAGCCGTGGATCAAACCAGCACCGTTCACCACCTATAATCAAAACAAAGAATTCAGCCGCTCTGTTTTCCCAGAGCGCTATAGAGCACCGAAGTCTGACGTCACTTTCGGTAGAGGGCGTCAGTCCCCAGGTTCATGTATTTGTTTAGTTGCATTGAAATCCCCATTGAGGCGATTTTAGATCGCCTCATATAACAACTGTGTTTGAAAAATAACATGTCACCCCCGGCCGCTTCACTCATATGGATGAATCAACTGACTGAGAGAAAACGCTAATGTTACTGCTGCTTAATTAGTTAGATCTTCGCCAGAAGCAGACTGTATCATATATATGAGTGACTGACTGTTGCAAACCATACAGAGACACCTCCCTAACAATAACGTCGAGACAGCTTGTTTATTTTTGGACCACGACGCTTATAGTAGACGATATTAAGATCACCCCCATGTTATTCTCCATAGAGAAATTACTTCCGCGAACCAGGAGGGGAATCGTCGGGATGAGCGAGTTACGTCAGGACTTTAGAACCAGGGGAATCGTCGGGATGAGCGAGTTACGTCAGGACT
>NC_137879.1:41408895-41441395 GCF_963924005.1 Protomyctophum bolini | reverse complement strand
CCACTGGAGGCTCTCCTACATAGACTTCTATTGGCTTCAGTCCACTGGAGGCTCTCTTACATAGACTTCTATTGGCTTCAGTCCAATAGAGGCTCTCCTACATAGACTTATATTGGCTTCAGTCCACTGGATGCTCTCCTACATAGACTTCTATTGGCTTCAGTCCACTGGAGGCTCTCCTACATAGACTTCTATTGGCTTCAGTCCAATGGAGGCTCTCCTACATAGACTTCTATTGGCTTCAGTCCAATGGAGGCTCTCCTACATAGACTTCTATTGGCTTCAGTCCAATGGAGGCTCTCCTACATAGACTTCTATTGGTTTCAGTCCAATGGAGGCTCTCCTACATAGACTTCTATTGGCTTCAGTCCACTGGAGGCTCTCCTACATAGACTTCTATTGGCTTCAGTCCAATGGAGGCTCTCCTACATAGACTTCTATTGGTCACTTCATGGGGCTTCAGTCCAATGGAGGCTCTCCTACATAGACTGCTATTGGCTTCAGTCCAATGGAGGCTCTCCTACATAGACTTCTATTGGCTTCAGTCCAATGGAGGCTCTCCTACCACCAACTGAAACGAGTCCTGGACCTGAAGTAAACAGAAATGTTTTGGACTCACAGGGCAACAGCCCAGCTTTAAAGGTAGAGTAAGTGATTTCACTTAATTCAAATATCACTTATTTTTTTGTTTTGTTGTGATAATCCTCTCTACTATAGAGTGTGCTGACCATATAAGGAGTTCCTCCCTGTCCCCAGTTAAGCCCTGGGGGTCAAAAAACCTTAGCTTTCGTTTTTGACTCTCTATCCTGATTGGACGAAGGCTTAGGTCCCACAGCCAAAAATGAAACCTAAGGTTTTTAATGATCTTAAATCTCTTTATTACTTGCGCAAGCAGAGCGCGCAAGTAATCATTTCGCTTGGTCTCTTCAAAGTGAAGCCAAGTCTTTTTCAACCGTAAGTCTGTGCCTGGTTTGCTGGGACCAGTTACAACATTACGTCATCGTTGAGAACTGGGACCAGTACATACTGGTCCCAGTTCTCAACGTTCTGCAACAAGTTCTGCTGTATGTAGTTGTAATGTGATTTGTAATTTGTAAATCTGTGCCTGGTCTGCTGGGACCAGACTACACAGATGACCATATCTCTTACGTCATCACTGAGAGCTAGTCATACATATACACTCTGCCGAGTGCATACTTGCTTGTTGCACACTAGTAGGCCATAAATGGCCTACTAGTGCGCAAGCAGAGCGCGCAAGTACTTTCGACCGCTGGGAACTATCACATCTCAGTATCTCTGTGAAGGAACGTTTGAAATGTATAATCATTACGTGTAACTATTTGCTACCTAACTACTTTTTTACAGAAAAATGAATCATTGATATGTGATGAAAAAAAAAGGTATATAAACTGAAAACTGAAATATATTATACAGTATAATTATTTTATTACTTATTGTAAATTGTCAATTGTTATTACTTGCGCAAGCAGAGCGCGCAAGTAATCATTTTGCTTGGTCTCTTCAAAGTGACAATTTTTTCTCAACCGTAAGTCTGTGCCTGGTTTGCTGGGACCAGTTACATACGTATACACACCATGTACTCTGGTCCCAGTTCTCAACGATGACGTAATGTTGTAACTGGTCCCAGCAAACCAGGCACAGACTTACGGTTGAAAAAAACTTGGCTTCACTTTTTGGAACCAAGTAACCACAGTATACTGCTAATCAAATTACAACTACATACTCTGTATGTAGTTGTAATGTGATTTGTAATTTGTAAATCTGTGCCTGGTCTGCTGGGACCAGACTACACAGATGACCATATCTCTTACGTCATCACTGAGAGCTAGTCATACATATACACACCATGTACCCTGGTCCCAGTTCTCAACGATGACGTAATGTTGTAACTGGTCCCAGCAAACCAGGCACAGACTTACGGTTGAAAAAAACTTGGCTTCACTTTTTGGAACCAAGTAACCACAGTATACTGCTAATCAAATTACAACTACATACTCTGTATGTAGTTGTAATGTGATTAGTAATTTGTAAATCTGTGCCTGGTCTGCTGGGACCAGACTACACAGATGACCATATCTCTTACGTCATCACTGAGAGCTAGTCATACATATACACACCGTGTACTCTGGTCCCAGCTCTCAATGATGACGTAATGTGGTATCTGGTGGGACCAGATTACACAGATGACCATTTCTCTTACGTCATCACTGAGAGCTAGTCATACATATACACACCATGTACTCTGGTCCCAGCTCTCAACGATGACGTAATGTGGTAACTGGTCCCAGCAAACCAGGCACAGACTTACCGTTGAAAAAAACTTGGCTGTCACTTTTTGGAACCAAGTAACCACAGTATACTGCTAATCAAATTACAACTACATACTCTGTATGAGAGCCCACGGTAATACACACCATGTACTCTGGTCCCAGCTCTCAACGATGACGTAATGTGGTATCTGGTTAACAAATCCAACTACAGATTTCGGATTTAGTATTAATATCACTATAGTACAAAATGAAATACATTTAAAACAATTGACAATTTATAAAATAATTATACTGTATAATATATTTTAATTCAGTTTATATACCTTTTTTTTCATCACATATCAATGATTCATTTTTCTGTAAAAAAGTAGTTAGGTAGCAAATAGTTACACGTAATGATTATACATTTCAAACGTTCCTTCACAGAGATACTGAGATGTGATAGTTTCCAGCGGTCGAAAGTACTTGCGCGCTCTGCTTGCGCATGATGGATACGGACCTGCTGGCTCTGTGTGCATGCAGGTGACAGGAGTCGTAGCAGGAGTCAGGACAACGGTGGACCCACTCTCTCAATGAATCAGGCAGAGAAGTCTCCGTTCAGTCTTAGATTGTACCACAGTTTTATTGATACAAACAGACTCAGCTTACAAGGCCGTAGGATCAAAGGCCCACATATATGGAGACATACACAAGCATAGTCCAACTCAAATTCAACTATCGTTTCTATATGTCACACCGTTTAACAAAAGTGTATAGCCTTTATAGGCCTACTGTGAAACTTGGAACTCCCTCCTCACGGGAGGTGTCCGTACTTACTGACCAATCAGTGACTAGAGCTATTCTGAGTGACACTCAGAATGCCTGACCAAATGAAACATGTAACCATCTATTACCGATAAGAATGAAATATATGTACCATATCAAATATACAAGACATTGTTTACCACCTGTAATGAAATAATTAGACTGTATTCTTAGTTCATGATTTGCAAGGATATGTTGTATTCATGACAGACAACCAGAACATGATTTGACTCAGAGATAAGCTCTGAGCTCTGAGATTGCCTGAGTTTAAGAGTTCACAGACCCAGTGGGGTTTTAATTGCGCCCCTAATAAAAGCTCTGTTTTCTCAGGTCGCCTCATAAATAACTCTAGTATCTTCACTGTGAGCAAGTTAACCAAATTAGCAATAGTCTGTACTTAGTAACAGCTGTCTCTGTAGTCCTATTTGTGACCTCTTACTCAGGCTTCTCTGCGTGAACCACATAGGCTAAAAACCTATGTGTACAATTATGACATGTTATTTAGGCATAAGCTATCAAAATATACATCACGCACTAGTAGGCCATTTATGGCCTACTAGTGTGCAACAAGCAAGTATGCACTCGGCAGAGTGCAGTTCTAGTTTTAGATTGTTTTGTAGTAATAGTACAACATAAACATTACAGAGACTTTAGTTGTTATACTGTAGAATACTTTAAAACAGTTGTCATGTTGCACACATGCTTAACATAGCTCGTATCTCCGCCGCCCTCGTTGAAAACAATATATTTTCAACTCCAGCTTGTCTCAGTTCAGGCTGCATTAGAACAGCGCTCGAGCACTCGGTTTCTGCCCCCTCAATGTCACAACTCTTCTATTAGATGGCTCTGCTCCAAGCCAAGCGTAGCTCCTCTTTATTAAAGCTATAACAGGGATATTGAGTTAAACATTAGAGGCTATTATAGGCTATTTGCAATGATGGTGGTCAATACATTTAATGGTGGACTTCCTACACTATAGGCTGTGGTCCCATCTATCTATCTATCCATCTATCTATCTATCTATCTATCTATCTATCTATCTATCTATCTATCTATCTATCTATCTATCTATCTATCTATCTATCTATCTATCTATCTATCCATCCATCCATCCATCCATCCATCCATCCATCCATCCATCCATCCATCCATCCATCCATCCATCCATCCATCCATCCATCCATCCATCCATCCATCCATCCATCCATCCATCCATCCATCTATCTCTTTTAAAAGTAAAGCTACCCAACACTGACCTCAAATAAAGTGTGTTTTAATCAGGGGGGCAGTCAGACAGATATTTTGTGAAGCCACTAAGGAAATGAAAGTTCATATAATGGCCTGTTGTGGCGCTGTCATTGGGCTCAAAATAACCCATAGCCCCATAGAAGTCCATGTATTTGGGCCCAACTTCACCTAGACTGTATTACCTTAATAAACATGGTCATGAATACTTTTTGCTTCCAGTTACTAGCTTAAAGTATCATTTCTAATGTCATAATATTATTTTTGGAAAATTATGGTCCCATTTATTTAAAAAAATTACCATAAAGTCGTGCATGTTCTGAGGGGCGTGGCTACCGTTACAGTCTATGAACGGGATCCCCCACCCACTCGAGTCAAAATAAAAACCAACGAAGAAGAAGGGGGGAAGTTCCGCCTCGTTGTCTGGGCCAGCCAATGGGCCAGCTGGGCCCAAACGGATCTAGAAAGATGGCGACTTCCTTTGCAAGGACTGACAGGCTTCATTTTACGTTCATGTTAGACCCGCGGAACGCTTTGTCCATATTTTTTACAGTCTATGGTTTTAATATGCTAGTAGTGTGTGAGACCTCTCTCTCTCTCTCTCTCTCTCTATCTCTCTGCTTACCTATATGGATATTTCCTCCTACCTGTCTATACGAAAATAAGCCTTTACTGTGGAGGATTGATGTGCGTGCGTGTGTGCGTGTGTGCGTGCGTGCGTGCGTGCGTGCGTGCCACTGTGCTGATGTGGTTTAACTGAGGACAGGGTCTATATTACGCACAGTGAACAACAACAGCGCCGGTCTGCGCCACAAGGCATGCTGGGAAGTCTTATACCCAGATGAGTAAGCTCGCCCTGGGATGCTTTTGTGTTTTCAAACTGCCGGATAATTTATTTCTTGCTAAATTACATTTCTATTGCATCTCTAAGGCTACATGATAACTATATATTTTTTAATAATGTGAATTTTTTTGTGGTGATTAAAAGTATATTCATCTTTCCCGTTCATTTTTCCTCGTAGACATTTCAAAAAAGTATTTATTTAAAGACCTTTTCAAGCCTCGTACACAAAGCCAACTCTATTGTCGTGACAAATCATGACAACAAACACACTGTTTTGGGCCGAACAAATAATTAGAAAGATGAAAAGAAATGGCACTTTTTTTTGTTGTTGTTCTTGTAATTATTAGTTTGGTCCAAAATATTGTGTTTGTTGTCATGATTTGTCATACGACTGGAGTTGGCTTTGTACGACGCTTATAAGGTCTTTAAATAAAACTAAAGACAAAAACTAAAAATAGAAATTTGCTGCCAAAAACAACACTGTATCTCACTGAAGATACTGTCCACGGGTACAAAAACAACACTGTATCTCACTGAAGATACTGTCCACGGAGACGACACGTCTGTCTCTTATCTCACTAACGAGGTCCATTAAAATCCATTCTGCTAACGAGGGCCCCCACTATCACACCCTGCACTGTATAATCATTACGGTGATTGCACAAAGGGAACCCTTAGGAGCATGCATTTGAGAAACACTACTCTAAGACAGGTCGACACCTCCAGATGACAGGATGCAAGATGAGCACACGTTACTTATGAAGAATTATTGGTTCCAGATTTAACAATCTCTCTCTCTCTCTCTCTCTCTCTCTCTCTCTCTCTCTCTCTCTCTCTCTCTCTCTCTCTCTCTCTCTCTCTCTCTCTCTCTCCCCCCTGTCTCCCTCTCTCTCCCTCTCTCCCTCCCTCTCTCTCTCAGGGTTCTCCATAACTACATGTTGTCTCTCTCCCTCTCTCTCCCTCTCTCCCTCCCTCTCTCTCTCTCAGGGTTCTCCGTAACTACATGTTGTCTCTCTCCCTCTCTCTCTCTCAGGGTTCTCCATAACTACATGTTGTCTCTCTCCCTCTCTCTCCCTCTCTCCCTCCCTCTCTCTCTCAGGGTTCTCCATAACTACATGTTGTCTCTCTCCCTCTCTCTCTCTCTCAGGGTTCTCCATAACTACATGTTGTCTCTCTCCCTCTCTCTCTCTCAGGGTTCTCCATAACTACATGTTGTCTCTCTCCCTCTCTCTCTCTCAGGGTTCTCCATAACTACATGTTGTCTCTCTCCCTCTCTCTCTCTCTCAGGGTTCTCCATAACTACATGTTGTGGCGCATCGTCGTGGCCCTCAGCGAGCACCTGTCCACGGCGTTCCGCAGCACCATCCACGAGTTCTCCCGGGAGATCGACGGCACGGAGAGGCAGCTGGAGCTGAGCCGGCTGTGTCTCACAGCCGCCAACAAGCACTTTGGCATGGCCCTGGGGGCGCTGTTCGTCACCTCCCACTTCTCCTCCCACAGCAAGGCCAAGGTAATACCGACCTACCTAATACCTACCTATCTATATCTACCTACCTATGGCCCTGGGGTCGCTGTTTTAGCCTGGTTAATAAACCAGACCGAATCAGCCGTTGGCAAAAAGAAAATTGCCTGCCGGCGGATTACGGTCTGGAGAGGCTCAATTGTATGCCCATTTCCTACACCAGAGAAATGGGGCGGCCAATCGGGACACGGTATACAATATGGGCGGGCTTTGGTACAGTGACTTTCAATGCTTGAGACCTTTGACTGACAGTAGCTCTGACCAATTGCGTCAAAGAGAAAATGTTTCAACCCGCCGCCCTGGAAATGAAATCCAAGCTGAGCCTCCCCAGACTAATATCCCGCGGTCTGTGCGATATTAGTCTGGTTTATTAACCAGGCTAGCGCTGTTTGTCCATCAGCACTTCTCCTCTCACAGCAAGGCCAAGGTACCGACCGACCGACGCGATGGATGGATGGATGGATGGATAGATAGATAGATAGATAGATAGATAGATAGATAGATAGATAGATAGACATCAGGGACCTGTGACATGACATCATCAGGGATGGCCCTGATGATGTCATGTGATGTCACGTGCCTCGACCAACACATGCACAAACTGGCGGGAAATGCTCGATTTCATGGTTAAAACACCCTGAGCGACAAGGACGGAGTTCTTTAGAGATCATCGATATCAAAACCGATCGCGTCGCTCCACAGGCTGGGAGCATCTGTTGCGCAACACTTGATGTTATTTTCCGGTGGGACTTCATCGAAACTGTTCCCTCCCCATTTCAGCCGAGGAGATCGTGGTTTGCCGATCTCTCTGCTCTCCTCTCTCTTAATCCTGTCATCTCCTGCTACAGTATAGACATATATACTGTATGAGGGTCTAATGGCCTCCTGACCCCAGTGGGACCTTAGAGGTATTCTCTGAGACCTTCATCAGATCTCATTCACCCTTTTTATCTGTCTGTCTCCTCTGTCAGTTCCTTTAATGTCCTCGCTCCACCTCACTGTCTCTGCTTCTCTGAGCTACTCTCTCTCTCTCTCTCTCTCTCTCTCTCTCTCTCCTCTCTCTCTCTCTCTCTCTCTCTCTCTCTCTCTCTCTCTCTCTCTCTCTCTCTCTCTCTCTCTCTTGGGTCGGCGGCCAATTACATATATTTTTGTGGGTCCTTGACATGAAAACATTAATAATTAGAAAACTGTCAGGATGTATTAACCCTGTGCTGCTCTGGTTCCTCCAGGTCATCTTTAACCCTGTCTGGTCCTCCAGGTCCATCTTTAACCCTGTATGGTCCTCCAGGTCATCTTTAACCCTGTCTGGTTCCTCCAGGTCATCTTTAACCCTGTGCTGCTCTGGTCCTCCAGGTCTTTATTTAACCCTGTGCTGCTCTGGTCCTCCAGGTCTTTATTTAACCCTGTGCTGCTCTGGTCCCTCCAGGTCTTTATTTAACCCTGTGCTGCTCTGGTCCCTCCAGGTCTTTATTTAACCCTGTGCTGCTCTGGTCCCTCCAGGTCTTTATTTAACCCTGTGCTGCTCTGGTCCCTCCAGGTCTTTATTTAACCCTGTGCTGCTCTGGTCCCTCCAGGTCTTTATTTAACCCTGTGCTGCTCTGGTGTCTCCAGGTCTTTATCTAACCCTGTGCTGCTCTGGTCCCTCCAGGTCTTTATTTAACCCTGTGCTGCTCTGGTCCTCCAGGTCTTTATTTAACCCTGTGCTGCTCTGGTGTCTCCAGGTCTTTATTTAACCCTGTGCTGCTCTGGTCCCTCCAGGTCTTTATTTAACCCTGTGCTGCTCTGGTCCCTCCAGGTCTTTATTTAACCCTGTGCTGCTCTGGTGTCTCCAGGTCCAGGAGCTGGTGGAGGACATAAAGCACTCTCTGGACCTCCGTCTGCGGGAGCTGGACTGGATGGACGAGACCACCAAGCAGGCCGCCAGAGCCAAGGTACACCGGGCAGGTAGACAGGCTGCAGGTAGACAGGTAGACAGGCTGCAGGTAGACAGGTAGACAGGTAGACAGGCTGCAGGTAGACAGGTAGACAGGCTGCAGGTAGACAGGCTGCAGGTAGACAGGTAGACAGGTAGACAGGCTGCAGGTAGACAGGTAGACAGGCTGCAGGTAGACAGGCTGCAGGTAGACAGGCTGCAGGTAGACAGGTAGACAGGCTGCAGGTAGACAGGTAGCAGGCCGCCAGAGCCAAGGTACACCGGGCAGGTAGACAGGCTGCAGGTAGACAGGTAAACAGGTAGCAGGTAGACAGGTAGACAGGCTGCAGGTAGACAGACAGGCTACAGGTAGACAGGTAGACAGGCTGCAGGTAGACAGGCTGCAGGTAGACAGGTAGACAGGCTGCAGGTAGACAGGCTGCAGGTAGACAGGTAGACAGGCTGCAGGTAGACAGGCTGCAGGTAGACAGGTAGACAGGCTGCAGGTAGACAGGCTGCAGGTAGACAGGTAGCAGGCCGCCATGCAGAGCGAACGTACACCAAGTTACAATTTACAATTTAGGCATTTAGCAGACGCCCTTAATCCAGAGCAATTTACATTAAGCAAGAACAAAAAGCATGGGAATACATCACATAAAAGCATTTATGCATTTATTAACCAGGGAAACTCCCCCCTGCCAGGTGTAAAACATGGACACTCAGGCATGAAGGAAGCATGAGTTCAAGTCCGTTGCTCTCCCCTGCAGGTTGGCGAGGGTGTGTAGAGCGGCTAGAGCCTAAAAATAAGGGTAGGTAGGTACCCTCACAAAAAACATGCAGTAATCCTGGTCTCTAAACTGCCTCCCCCTGGCCAGCCGGGGCGCCTGATGGAGGGGAAAGGAACTGGTTGGAATAACGTGTTCCTTCCATGCGCTACGTCCAACCAGGGAAACTCCCCCCTGTCAGGTGTAAAGGAGCAACTTGGACACTCAGGCATGAAGGAAGCATGAGTTCAAGTCCGTTGCTCCCCTTGTCCCCCATATGGGGACTAGGTTGGTGGAGGGTGTGTAGAGCCCAGGATCACATTAGATGATTGACACAGGGGTGAAAAATGGGTTACAAAATCGTAAAGAAAAATGCATTTATCATGAAACATGCGTAAGCGAAGAACGTAACAGTGGAATATCTATATAATGAAACTACATAATAGACTATACATGTACTATATTATGCTATACATTATGTACTATGACGTGCTATGACTACATAGAATGCAATTATAGTGCTGTCTACATAACAATAACATGCTATAAGTCTGTAATCAAATGCTATCTAAGTCTACAGAAATGCTAAGGGGGTATAGGGTAAGTGCTATGGGCCATGATGGAGTCTGAAAAGGTGGGTTTTCAGACTACGGCGGATGATTGGGAGTGATGCTGCAGTTCTGACTGCGATGGGAAGTGCATTCCACAGTTTTGGAGCCAGAAGGGAGAAGAGTTTGGGACGTGTGGAGCGTTGTTGTCCCGGCGTTTTTAGTGAGGGTACTTCCAGCTTTCCCTGCGTTGGCTGATCTGAGTGCTCGGGAGGGTTTGTAGGGTACGATCAGACTTATAAGATATGGGGGAGCCATACCTTTACAGTAGATATGGGGGAGCCATACCTTTGGTTGCATCGAATGCCAGCATGTGGAGCAAAGGAAAGTTACTATGTTTACCCAGGGTAACTGGACTAAGCTCAAGAACTTGTTTACAGCCAGGCCCTGCTCATAGAACATTTCATGGTATAGGGGTTCAATGCCTTGTCCAAGGGCACTTCAGCGGTGGTAATTTTAACGTGCCGGTCCGGGGATACGAACTAACGACCTTCCGATATCAAGACCGCTCCGCGAACCGTTCGGCCACCGCTGCCCCTTTAGGGCGGAGACATGTGCGAATTTTGGCTGGTTGAAGACTAAAGGGGTCCATTTAATTGGTAACCCAACGACCTCTCCGTCATTTAGCTGGGGACCACCTGGAGGTGTGGAGGTTTAATCCAGATCACTGAAACACGGAGGTGTGGAGGTTTAATCCAGATCACTGAAACGGAGGTGTGGAGGTTTAATCCCGATCACTCACTCAGAACCCCTTTTGGTGTCTGTAGAATCCATCGTGTTATACTTTAGCTAATGAAAAATAGCAGATCTACAAGCTCATAACGCGACACTATGAACTTGAAGGTCTGCTATTTTTTTTTTATTGTGAAAATGTGCAAATCTTTGCTTCTGGGGGATCCCTGGAACAAAATACTGTCAGATGGGGGCTCAGCGGACAAAATACAGATAGTCTCTGGGGGTCCTTGACGTGAAATAGTTTGAGAACCACTGACATACAGTAGAAACATGGGGTTTTAACCATAGAGTTATTATACAATAGAGAAGACACCCAAGTTCTCCTCCCGTCCACTTGCATTGAGTTGCTCAGAAGCGCATGAGGCGAATCCACTCCTCCTTCCGGTTTAGGAACAGTGTGCATGCATTCTGGATGGATTGTCCTCAAACACATGAACGCGCGACGACCGGCAGAGTGGACGGAGCCTAGTGCGCGTTCATGTGTTTGAGGACCAAACCTTACCAAACTGCAATACCTTCTTCGGCCACTATGTCCATTGCGCTTCAGGATTTCCTCTGGGTGTCTTCTCTATTGTATAATAACTCTATGGTTTTAACCCTGTGAGAACCACTGACATACAGTAGAAACATGGGGTTTTAACCCTGTGAGAACCACTGACATACAGTAGAAACATGGGGTTTTAACCCTGTGAGAACCACTGACACACAGTAGAAACATGGGGTTTTAACCCTGTGAGAACCACTGACACACAGTAGAAACATGGGGTTTTAACCCTGTGAGAACCACTGACACACAGTAGAAACATGGGGTTTTAACCCTATGAGAACCGCTGACACACAGTAGAAACATGGGGTTTTAACCCTGTGAGAACCACTGACACACAGTAGAAACATGGGGTTTTAACCCTGTGAGAACCACTGACACACAGTAGAAACATGGGGTTTTAACCCTGTGAGAACCACTGACTTACAGTAGAAACATGGGGTTTTAACCCTGTGAGAACCACTGACACACAGTAGAAACATGGGGTTTTAACCCTGTGAGAACCACTGACACACAGTAGAAACATGGGGTTTTAACCCTGTGAGAACCACTGACATACAGTAGAAACATGGGGTTTTAACCCTGTGAGAACCACTGACTTACAGTAGAAACATGGGGTTTTAACCCTGTGAGAACCACTGACACACAGTAGAAACATGGGGTTTTAACCCTGTGAGAACCACTGACACACAGTAGAAACATGGGGTTTTAACCCTGTGAGAACCACTGACACACAGTAGAAACATGGGGTTTTAACCCTGTGAGAACCACTGACACACAGTAGAAACATGGGGTTTTAACCCTGTGAGAACCACTGACATACAGTAGAAACATGGGGTTTTAACCCTGTGAGAACCACTGACTTACAGTAGAAACATGGGGTTTTAACCCTGTGAGAACCACTGACACACAGTAGAAACATGGGGTTTTAACCCTGTGAGAACCACTGACACACAGTAGAAACATGGGGTTTTAACCCTGTGAGAACCACTGACACACAGTAGAAACATGGGGTTTTAACCCTGTGAGAACCACTGACACACAGTAGAAACATGGGGTTTTAACCCTGTGAGAACCACTGACATACAGTAGAAACATGGGGTTTTAACCCTGTGAGAACCACTGACATACAGTAGAAACATGGGGTTTTAACCCTGTGAGAACCACTGACATACAGTAGAAACATGGGGTTTTAACCCTGTGAGAACCACTGACATACAGTAGAAACATGGGGTTTTAACCCTGTGAGAACCACTGACATACAGTAGAAACATGGGGTTTTAACCCTGTGAGAACCACTGACACACAGTAGAAACATGGGGTTTTAACCCTGTGAGAACCACTGACATACAGTAGAAACATGGGGTTTTAACCCTGTGAGAACCACTGACATACAGTAGAAACATGGGGTTTTAACCCTGTGAGAACCACTTACATACAGTAGAAACATGGGGTTTTAACCCTGTGAGAACCACTGACACACAGTAGAAACATGGGGTTTTAACCCTGTGAGAACCACTGACATACAGTAGAGACATGGGGTTTTAACCCTGTGAGAACCACTGACATACAGTAGAAACATGGGGTTTTAACCCTGTGAGAACCACTGACACACAGTAGAAACATGGGGTTTTAACCCTGTGAGAACCACTGACATACAGTAGAAACATGGGGTTTTAACCCTGTGAGAACCACTGACACACAGTAGAAACATGGGGTTTTAACCCTGTGAGAACCACTGACACAAAGTAGAAACATGGGGTTTTAACCCTGTGAGAACCACTGACATACAGTAGAAACATGGGGTTTTAACCCTGTGAGAACCACTGACATACAGTAGAAACATGGGGTTTTAACCCTGTGAGAACCACTGACATACAGTAGAAACATGGGGTTTTAACCCTGTGAGAACCACTGACACACAGTAGAAACATGGGGTTTTAACCCTGTGAGAACCACTGACATACAGTAGAAACATGGGGTTTTAACCCTGTGAGAACCACTGACACACAGTAGAAACATGGGGTTTTAACCCTGTGAGAACCACTGACACAAAGTAGAAACATGGTGTTTTAACCCTGTGAGAACCACTGACATTTATTTATGTTTTTGTTTTTTGTTTTAGGTTTTATGACCTCAATTACACCCAAAAAACCTGAACTTTGAACATTCAGTGGATTTTCTGTGGTCTGAAGTTTTGGATTGGGTTTGGAAGCCTTTTTTTGAGCTACAATGAAAACAGGCAACAGTGAAAACAGTGACATCTGCTGGCAAATCCCATTGACATATATGGGATTTGCAGGCTCTTACATCACAAACTGCCGGGAAATCAGAGCACCTGTTTGAGCCAGAAAACCCCAGATCACAGAAAATCTACTGAATGTTAAAAGTTCATGTTTTTTGGGTGCAATTGAGATTAGAAAACCTAAAAAATAAAATAAGAACAATTCCTTTAAGGGTCTGTACTGAACGATAGCTCTCATGATCATAAAGTTATAATCCTTTTAGAGGGAAGTGCTGAATACACAGTCCTCTTCTGTAATCCTATAACACTGGTTCGCCTGATTAGCTTAATCGTGCGCGCGTGCGTGTGTGTGTGTGCGTGCGTGTGTGCGTGCGTGTGTGCGTGTGTGCGTGCGTGGGCTGTATATTTTGTCACAATGTTTGCTTCATCTTGACAGGATAGAACAGAACAAACTGTAGCTCCAGACAGAATTTAAAGGTGTAGAGAAAACGGAAATAATGGTCATTTTATTTTGACGTTTCAGACGGTTTCAACATGAAAAACACCGGTCTGACGTTTCTGAACCAATCAGAGCGTCGCATCCCTTCAGGCGATGGGACGGTAGCTACTGTAGTAGTGTTTGTCTCAACCATCCTAGTGATTCCTGTCTGCTCTCTCTCTCTCTCTCTCTCTCTCTCTCTCTCTCTCTCTCTCTCTCTCTCTCTCTCTCTCTCTCTCTCTCCCCAGCTGCAGCACATGATGGTAATGACGGGCTACCCAGACTTCCTGCTGAAACCTGAACTCATCGATCAGGAGTATGATGTGAGAGAACTCTGTCCGTCTCGCTGTTCACACTCGCACTTTTGATATCCCCCGATTACAAATCAAAAGAGAATGAGAATCGTGTGATATTGCGCTTATGGTACAGTTTACCCGTAAAGAAAGTGTGTCAACTCAATGTCCTTGTATAACTAAGATGCACGATAGAAATTCTTGTTTTTTTTAATGCCATAAACGAGCGCAAATATATATACATTGCGTCCCTCCCAGCAGCAACAACAACCCCATAGCCTGAAGTGAACTGGCTCGGCCAATAGAATGACGGGACGGGACGGGGGGAGGAGGAGGAGCTAGATTTGAATCTGTTAGGAAACACTCACTCTGGAAACGTCTCTATATCTCCTTTAATCCACTTTAGTCACGATGATTTATGATTTATGATTAATGTCACATCACCCCTTTATTTATGTTGCTTTTTCTCATATTGCATAGAATGAATATGAACAATATATCTCTCTCTCTCCCTCCCTCTCTCTCTCTCTCTCTCTCCCTCCCTCTCTCTCTCTCTCTCTCTCTCTCTCTCTCTCTCCCTCTCTCTCTCTCTCCCTCCCTCCCTCCCTCTCTCTCTCTCTCTCTCTCTCTCTCTCCCTCCCTCTCCCTCTCCCTCTCCCTCTCCCTCCCTCTCCCTCCCCCCCTCTCTCTCCCTCTCTCTCTCTCTCTCCCCATCCCCCTCTCCCTCTCCCTCCCCCCCCTCTCTCTCCCTCTCTCTCTCTCTCCCCATCCCCCTCTCCCTCTCCCTCTCTCTCCAGTTTGAGGTGGACCAGAAGACCTACTTCAAGAACATCCTCAACAGCATCAAGTTCAAGATCAAGCAGTCGGTCAAACAGATCCACAAAGAGGTCGACAAGAACGCGTGAGTTCCCTTACAGCTCTGCTTAACACAATTCAAAAATAGCAGATCTACAAGCTCGTAGTGCGCCACCGAGTGGCGCACTACAAGCTTGTAGGTCTGCTATTTTTTTGGAAAAACCGAAGAACGACTGACACAGAAACATATGTTTTTCAGAAAACTGTCAGGATGTATAGAAGACATTTTTAAGAATCTGATCTCAGGTCAGAATGGGTTAACTGCTCGTAACGGAAGGTTCTTCCGCCACTTGGAATCGAACCGGCAACTGCTTCTCATGGTGCAACGTTCCGTCTGATAAGCTTTATTATTGATATCAAACCGGATCGCAGATTTTTTTATTATTTTTTTCAGCGCCTCCGTCCACCTCTCTTTCTACAGGCCGACTAAAAAGCCCAATAACTCTAAATCTACGGAGCTCTCCGTGGTTTTTGATAAAACGCGCGATGTTCGGAGGAGGTCTTTGCTGATTATCCGTTGGTCTCTAGATGGAGACATTGTCGCTTTCTATAGAGCAAGGATGGCTTCACTTTAGCTCGCTAGCTCATGAGCTTGTAGGTCTGCTATTAGTGAAAATGTGGCGCGAATCTTTTTCAGAGCCAAAGATTTTAACTAAAATCTTTGCCCCTGGGGGGGGGGGGTCCCTGGAACAACATATATTGACATTAGGGGTCGCGGCCAATTACATTATAGGTCTAAAATGGTTAAAGGACAAAGAGAATGCAGGACCTCAAATATGTTTTATATACGATCCTCAATCCAACATCTGACAGGAATATGTAGGCTTAGCCTACTCATCAAATTCTACTTTATTAAAAAATGTCAAACATAAGTTTAGGACCCACTTAATTGACCAGATCACTTAATTATATTTCTTTGTATCATCTATTCTTTTCTCTAATCATGTAAATAACCAAAAAATTCATGTTCTTGTTGTTTTGTTGTTTTGTTTATGTTTTATAATACTGCAATCATGTGTTCTGGATATTCTATATCTCATGTACAATGTTTCATTATAGTCTATATAGGTAGAGGCTTTTTTTAACCTCAGCCTAGCACTTTACCCTTCTCATATTTATATGTTCACTGTGTTGTTTTTATACTGTGCTGAATAAAAAAATATATATATATGAGCAGCAACAAGACATATATTGGCCCCCATCAGCATCCCAAGGTGTTCAAAACAACGGCATCATTATAGTCCACGCATGCACACACACACACGCACGCACGCACGCACGCACGCACGCACGCACGCACGCACGCACGCACGCACGCACGCACGCACACGGCTGAAATCATGCATACCCCTTTTTATCATCAAAATGTGGTCCTTTCATCAGTCACAGTGTCTGATGGTGTCTCCTCCATGCATCTCTATGCTGGACGGCATCCTGGGCGGGAACCCCTTTTTGGCGTTAGCATCATGTTATGCTTTAGCTATTGAAAAATAGCAGATCTACAAGCTCGTAGCGCGCCAGCTACGAGCTTGTAGATCTGCTATTTTTTTTGAAAAACCGAAGAACGACTGACATACGTAGAAACGTAGCTTTTTCGGAAAACTGTCAGGATTTAGAAGACGTCTATATAGAATCGTTCCCGGGTCAAAATGAACCCATTATTACTCGTTTTTATTAATTACCCAAATGGTTCCCAGGTTACACCTGGGAAACATTTCCCAGGTTACACCTGGGAAACATTTCCCAGGTTACACCTGGGAAACATTCCACAGATCCTGACAGTTTTCTGAAAAACCCCATGATGATATTTTCATGTCGAGGAGATTTGAGTTAAAAACATTGGCTCGACTGAAAGAATATATATTCAAAGATTTGCGCCACATATTCACGATTTAAAAAAAATATCAGACCTATAAGGCGGGCTTGGCGAAAGGGCCTTTCTGTGTGGAGTTTGCATGTTCTCCCCGTGTCCCCTAGGCTAGGCACCCTCACAAAAACATGCAGTAATCCTGGTCTCTAAACTGCCTCCCCCTGGCCAGCCGGGGCGCCTGATGGAGGGGAAAGGAACTGGTTGGAATAACGTGTTCCTTCCACGCGCTACGTCCAACCAGGGAAACTCCCCCCTGTCAGGTGTAAAGGAGCAACTTGGACACTCAAGCATGAAGGAAGCATGAGTTAAGTCCGCTCTCCCCAGGTTGGCGGAGGGTGTGTAGAGCCCAGGATCACATTACATGATTGACACAGGGGTGAAAAATGGGTTAGAAAATTGTGGGATAAAAAATATATTAAAAAAAAGATAGCAGACCTATACAAGCTCGTGGCGCTCGGTTCCAAATAGCAGCTTGTAGATCTGCTTTTTTTCAATAGCTTGCCTTAAAGTAAATACATAATCCTTTAAAACACCAAAAGGGGTTCCTTCCCAGAATGTGTTTAATTCACTGGTGGAACATGAAGGGCGTCTCACAGCGTTCTGTAATCCATTCCATTCCACGAGGCTCACTTTGAAATCCTCAGAGGTCTGAGTGAGAATAACATAATAAAATAGAACCAAATGGACCCCCCGAGGTAATTACATGATTTACTCTCTGGTGATCAAACACATGTGTGTGCGTGCGTGCGCGCGTGTGTGTGTGCGTGCGTGCGTGCGTGCGTGCGTTGCGTGCGTGTGTGCGTGCGTGCGTGCGTGCGTGCGTGGCGATCCTTAGGTTTGACCCTCAACCCACAGGTCGGGATCAGCGTTGTTGATATTTTTATGATATATTTTGGGGTCAGGTGAGTTTAAAAAAACATATAATAATCAAACCTTAAAAGTCCATAGACTCTCGCTGCCACATATCATTTCTGAAAAGCTCCCCTGAAAAACTCCTGACCCTCCTGATGTATATGTACTTGCGTGCGTGCGTGCGTGCGTGCGTGCGTGCGTGCGTGCGTGCGTTGCGTGCGTGCGTTGCGTGCGTGTGTGCGTGCGTGCGTGCGTGCGTTGCGTTGCGTGCGTGTTTGACAACATGGTGTCTCCTCTGCAGGTGGCTGCTTCCTCCTCAGGCTCTGAATGCCTACTATCTCCCTAACAAGAACCAAATGGGTGAGTCAGTGGCGTGCGCACACACACACGCACACACACACACACACACACACACACACACACACACACGTCTCCGCAGCAGCGGGTCTGTATAGCATATTCACACTCTGTCTCTGTCTGGTTCTATGATGTCATTGCGTTCAGTTTAAAGTGTCCAATGAAAACAGTCTCTATGATTTTTTTTATCCTTTATCTACCCAGGGAAATAGCTGAGCACAGGTGCTCATTTTCAGCACCGCCCTGCACATAGAAATACACACACATGACACACACACACACACACACACACACACACACACACACACACATTAAAACCTGAGAGCTGACCAGTACAACCACAGTCTGATACTGGTTGCGAAAGGGCCTTTCTGTGTGGAGTTTGCATGTTCTCCCCGTGTCCCCTAGGGCAGGTACCCTCACATGTTCTCCCCGTGTCCCCTAGGGTAGGTACCCTCACATGTTCTCCCCGTGTCCCCTAGGGCAGGTACCCTCACATGTTCTCCCCGTGTCCCCTAGGGTAGGTACCCTCACATGTTCTCCCCCGTGTCCCCTAGGGTAGGTACCCTCACATGTTCTCCCCGTGTCCCCTAGGGTAGGTACCCTCACATGTTCTCCCCGTGTCCCCTAGGGTAGGTACCCTCACATGTTCTCCCCGTGTCCCCTAGGGTAGGTACCCTCACATGTTCTCCCCGTGTCCCCTAGGGTAGGTACCCTCACATGTTCTCCCCGTGTCCCCTAGGGTAGGTACCCTCACATGTTCTCCCCGTGTCCCCTAGGGTAGGTACCCTCACATGTTCTCCCCGTGTCCCCTAGGGTAGGTATACCCTCACAAAAAAACATGCAGTAATCCTGGTCTCTAAACTGCCTCCCCCTGGCCAGCCGGGGCGGCTGATGGAGGGGAAAAGGAACTGGTTGGAATAATGTGTTCCTTCCACGCGCTACGTCCAACCAGGGAAACTCCCCCTGTCAGGTGTAAAGGAGCAACTTGGACACTCAGGCATGAAGGAAGCATGAGTTCAAGTCCGTTGCTCTCCCCTTGTCCCCCATATATGGGGACTAGGTTGGCGGAGGGTGTGTAGAGCCCAGGATCACATTAGATAATTGACGCAGGGGTGAAAAATGGGCTACAAAATCGTGGGATAAAAAAAAGAATACGATAAAGACCTCTTTTTACTGTACCTGGAAATGAACTGTATTTACAGCTTGTACATTCAGGGAATCCAGAGAAATGCAGCATATTTTAAAACGTGCAAAAACCCACAGAAAATAAATTAACGGTTCCTCCATATTGTCAACTTTAATGACGAAATTAATACATAAAAATATATACAAGGAGTGAATCGCTATCATTAAAAATCATCACTCTTAACCCATTCTGAACGGGAACCCATTTTGGTGTTAGCATCATGTTATGCTTTAGCTATTGAAAAATAGCAGATCTACAAGCTCATAGCGCGCCACCGAGTGGCGCGCTACGAGCTTGTAGGTCTGCTATTTTTGAAAAATCGAAGAATGACTGACATTTTTTTAGAATCTGATCTCGGGTCAGAATGGGTTAATCAGACCTAGTGTGTGTCCAGTGGAAACCTCGTATGAATTTGATCTCAGGTCAGAATGGGTTAATTTAACTCGGAGTGTAAAAACTGGACTCACACACATCAAAGGTCACGTTAAAAATAAAAAATGAACGGTGTGAGGTATACTTTGAGGTGTATTATGGATGAACGTCCAAAATGTGACATTCATGATGTGGTATTGAAGTAATATAATTCTGTGTCTTCCTCTTGGCCAGTTCACATGTTGTAAAAGAGACTTCAGTCTCAATGTGTTTTTTTTTACTGTTTAAATAAAGGTTAAAGGTATATTCAGTGATTTCACTTAATTCAAATATCACTTATTTTTTTTGTTTTGTTGTGATAATCCTCTCTACTATAGAGTGTGCTGACCATATAAGGAGTTCCTCCCTGTCCCCAGTTAACCCCTGGGGGTCAAAAAACCTTAGGTTTCGTTTTTGGCTCTCTATCCTGATTGGATGAAAGGCTTAGGTCCCACAGCCAAAAACGAAACCTAAGGTTTTTTGGAGTGAAATCACTGAATATAATGTACCTTTAAATAAAACAAATATAAACGTCTGTGTCTCTTATCTCCTCCTCAGTGTTTCCTGCCGGCATCCTTCAGCCCACCCTCTACGACCCAGAGTTTCCACAGTAAGTGTGTGTGGGCGTGCACGTGTGTGTGGGCGTGCATGTGTGTGTGTGTGGGCGTGCATGTGTGTGTGGGCGTCCGTGTGTGTGTGGGCGTGCGTGTGTGTGTGTGTGTGTGTGCGTGCATTGAGCACGTGCACCTTCGCCGCACAGAACGTCTCTTCTGGGTTGTTCGCTCACCCGGGACGGGGACCCACTTTTTGGTGTTTTAATTATATTAATATTAATAATCATATTATATTATTATGTTATGCTGTAGCTGTTGAAAGATTGGAGATCTACGAGCTTGTACACATTAAACCCAAGCGTTTAGGTTATAAACACTTATTTGTAACGCTTCTTAAACGTGTCACAGTGTTTAGATTATAAACAGAAGAACATCGTTTAATCGCCCGTCACACTTTTTAAACACATAAACGTGTTTAGTTTTTACAATCAAAGTCAGTCATAAATAGGTGTTTAGAATTCAAACACTATGGGTGTTCTCGTGATGTGTTTGAGTGAACTCGTGTTCTACTGTTATGTTATGAATATTAATAAACATTTGGCATTTTATTATTACACACTGGTGTTTAGGTTTTAAACGCGTCACATGCTCCAGGGATTTACAGTGATAGGTCTGTAGCGAGCTTGTAGGTCTGTAGCGCAAATCTAGTGTAATATATATTCTTTCACAGCAAACTTTTTAACTCAAATCTTAGCTGGGGGGGGGGGGGGTGGTTGTATCTGGAACAACATATTTTCAGATGGGGGTCGGCGGCCAAATACAGATCATTTTTTGGGGTCCTTGACATGAAATATTGAGCACCACTGGCACCACCGCTTTCAGAAAACTGTCATGATTTAGAAGCCTTTTTTTTTTAATCGGTCAGGCCTTAATGGGTTAAAGCTGCTATAAGCAATAATATTTCAACATTTGAATGACCTTTTTTAATGTTTTGTTTTTTGTATTCAGAGAGCCCAAAAAATGGGTAAAACACTCTTTGCCACCCTCTAGAGGCCGCAATCTGCATTCAAATCACGTCACAGAGCACTATTATTATATGGCCAGGCGGAGGCAGTTTAGTGACCAGGATTACTGCATGTTTTTTTGTGAGGGTACCTACTATTATATGCACTATTATTATTATAGTAACAGTAACCCACTGTTCTCTCTCTGCTTCCAGGTCTCTGAACTATGGAGGGATTGGAGCCATTATAGGCCATGAGCTGACCCATGGATACGACGACTGGGGTAAGAATGAGAGACGGGTTATAAACTGTTTTAAACACATAATTTGTAACACTTTTTAAACGTGTCACAGTGTTTAGATTATAAACAGAAGGACATGTGTTTAGTTTTTACAATCAAAGTCAGTCATATTATAGGTGTTTAGAATTTGAACACTAGGTGTTCTCGTGAGGTGTTTGAGTGAACTCGTGTTCTACTGTATTGTATGAATATTAATAAACACTTGGGCATTTTATTATTACACACATGGTGTTTAGGTTTAAACACGTCACATGTTCCAGGGATTTACAGTGTAGGCCCCTTTTCCAACGGTTGGTTCCCAGTGGGAACCGGTTCAGTTCTTTTCCACCGATTCGTTCCCAGTGGGAACCGGTTCAGTTCTTTTCCACCGGTTGGTTCCCAGTGAGAACCGGTTCAGTTCTTTTCCAACGGTTGGTTCCCAGTGAGAACCGGTTCAGTTATTTTCCACCGATTGGTTCCCAGTGGGAACCGGTTCAGTTATTTTCCACCGGTTGGTTCCCAGTGAGAACTGGTTCAGTTCTTTTCCACCGGTTGGTTCCCAGTGGGAACCGGTTCAGTTCTTTTCCACCGGTTGGTTCCCAGTGAGAACCGGTTCAGTTCTTTTCCACCGGTTGGTTCCCAGTGAGAACCGGTTCAGTTCTTTTTGGTTCTTAGTCCATGAGCCAGAGCTCCAAAATTGAAACGTTAATTATGAATTGAGTGTAGCTAAACCATACCTATATTAGATTGTTATCACCATTAAACTTCCCCAATTGAGTACTTACACGAAGACAATGATTTATTGTTTTACAAATTTTACATTTTTAAATATGCAAATTAGGCATTATGTAGGAAAATATGCAAAATAATCAAAAAAAATAAAAGCTACTACTGTGGAAGGGTTATCATGTATTAATTTACTTGTATTGATCTTATAAACAATTTAATATAGGGTATAGTTTGCTCACCAATTTTGGAGCTCTGGCTCATGGACTAAAAACCAAAAAGAACTGAACCGGTTTCCCAACCGGTGGAAAAGGGGTCTGAGAGTATTAAAAGGATAGAGACTGAACTGGCGCAAAGCTCCGCCCCCTCCGCTATATTCATGTCAGTGGAAGTTGCTCAGTGGCGTTTTGAAGCACCCGGAGGGACCGTCTATTCCCGCCTTTTTGGGGCGCATTTCCGCATTTGACCTCCAAAACTTTCGAGGTCAAATGCGGAAGTGCAACCGAGTGCCCAATGTTAAAGCCCAGCTGCTGCACGGGTTTCCTCGTCATGAATCCACGGGTCCGCCTGCAGTCCTTCCTCTTACCACCCAGCGCTTCAACGTTGGATTGCCTCGCTGGCCCCTTGCATCTACACCACAATGACCAGGAGTAGGGAGGTCCCCATACACTTTTTTTCTCTTCCGACCCGATCCTGATACCTCGATTTCTGTGTTAGCCGATACCGCTACCGAATACCGATACCAGTGTCGTGATCTCATGTTGTGTTTATAGCTATCTAGATATCAGTACGATCGTCATCTCAGTGATGTAATGGCTCATGTCTCCACTAGGGGGCCAGTACGATCGCCATGGCAACCTGAAGCAGTGGTGGACGGAGGACTCGTACAGGAAGTTCCAGAAGAGAGCCGAATGCATCGTCAAACTGTACGACAACTTCACCGTGTACAACCAGATGGTGGGGCGCACGCACACACACACACACACACACACACACACACACACACACAATGTTCCTCAAAATTCCTATGGCTAAAGTAAAACATCATGTGAATTGAGGGGCGCCTAGTAATGTTTGTCTAAAAAGCTCTAAACAGACATTAAAAGGCCATAGACTTGGCTGCCTTATGACTTCCGAAAGCCAGGCGTTGGGAGCCTGCAGCGCCCCCTCACAAAATGGAGAGTGACGTATTGGTTCTCTGTGTCCAGGTGAACGGCCGTCTGACTCTGGGCGAGAACATCGCGGACATGGGAGGTCTGAAGCTCTCTTTCTACGTAAGTAAACGTCTCATGATGAGACCGTCTGTCTGCTTTTGGTGCTCGTGCATCTCTTTAAAAACAAGGTGCTAGTGGAGTCCCACATTATTCAACCACTTAAATCCTCTATAACTTGTGGACCAGAGTCCCCCAGGGATCTACACTAGGCCCAGTCCTTTTAAACCCCTCTATACATAGTATATGAACTTTATTACAGGCTCGTGGCCCACAAGGTAAGACAGTACATCACATATACGAAAAGGAAAAAAAAAGAAAATACAGTACATTTACCCAGCCCCACAGGTTACTATTCTAGGCGAGGCACTCATGCCAGTGTCCTCTGATGGTAGAAGTGTACCTTACAGAACTACGGCCCGGGTCTGTCATCTGTCCTATGAGTCCATTCAGTGAGCGATCCAGCCTGCTCATGAATTTAAATGTCAAGTTCCTCAACAGAGCCATGAACGTAGTGAGACCCAATGAACAGAAAAGCCCACTGGCTCTAGTGCTCCTTGGTTTTTTTAACAGGATACGAAGACAGTCATTATAATAATAATAATAAACTTTATTTGTATAACACCTTTCATACATAAATGTAGCGCAAAGTGCTTCACAGGGCAAAAATAGAATACAATAAAACATAAGTAGTTAAAATGATAAAACAATGGCAAAGAACAACATTGAATATAAGAACATAAAATAAATAAAAATAAATAAAAACTAATAAAAACAAATAAAATAATAATAAAAACACCACATGCAGCAAATCAGTCAGGGCAGGGTGGGAACGTGCAAATTAAAACTCAATTAAAAGCAATGTTGTAGAAGTGGGTCTTGAGCTGAGCTTTAAAAATGTCTACAGAGGCTGCCTGACGAAGGTACAGTGGGAGTTTGTTCCATGCCGACGGCCCATAGAAGCAAAAAGCTGCTTCCCTGTATTTTTTAGTTGCCATTTTTTTTGGCAGCGCGAGCAGGCCAGCAGTGGAAGACCTTAGGGGGCGGTTTGGGACATATTTAGGCAGGCAGTCATTTAGGTAGGAAGGTGCGAGGCCATTGAGAGCTTTATAGACAAGTAAAATTATTTTAAAATCAATCCTAAAAACAACCGGAAGCCAGTGCAGTGATGCCAAAACTGGAGTAATATGTTCTCTCATCTTAGTTCTAGTTAAAACTCTGGCTGCTGCATTTTGGACGAGTTGTAATCTGTCAGTTGTTTTCTTAGGCAGTCCTGAATAAAGTGCATTGCAGTAGTCAAGCCGAGAGAAAACAAAGGCGTGGATTAGCGTTTTTGCATCGTCCAAGGACAAATAGGCTCTGATTCGTGCAATATTTCTAAGGTGAAAAAAGGCAATCTTGGTAACATGATTAATGTGAGAATTAAAATTCAATTCAGAATCAATAATAACCCCCAGGTTCTTTACTGTACTGTTACTTTCTACAGTCAGGTTACCAAGTCTGCTTATTATTGATTGTTTCTGCTCACTAGAACCGATTATGAGAACTTCTGTCTTATCCTCATTTAGCTTGAGAAAGTTCTCACTCATCCAACATTTAATGCTAGACAAACAGGTCAACAGCGGGTCTAAAGCACAGGGATCATCTGGAGCAACAGAAAGATAAAGTTGGGTATCATCAGCATAGAAATGAAAATTGACTCCGTGATTGGTAATGAGTTCGCCCAATGGCAGTATGTACAAGGAGAAAAGCAAGGGGCCAAGAATCGAGCCCTGTGGAATACCAGAGCTGATGTCGTGGTTGTCTGAGTCAAACTCGGCTAGATTGACAAAGTAACTTCTGTTTGATAGGTAGGAGGAAAACCAGGACAGGGCCGTACCAGACAGGCCTATCCAGTGCTCCAGACACTGTATTAAAATTGATTGATTATAGGCTACTTGCAGTTTGTGTAAGTTCTCCTTCTTGTACTTTACCCACAGTGGAGCTGTGTAGAGAGGGGTGCAATAAGCTCTAAAGAGGTTTACCTTAACATCCGTAGTACATAGTCTTGTGTAGCCAGACAGACAACTATTCCACAATCCTCGAATGCTATATAGGAGTCGGGAACTACAGCTCCCATAATGCTATATAGGAGTCGGGGAACTACAGCTCCCAGAATGCTATATAGGAGTCGGGAACTACAGCTCCCAGAATGCTATATAGGAGTCGGGAACTACAGCTCCCAGAATGCTATATAGGAGTCGGGGAACTACAGCTCCCAGAATGCTATATAGGAGTCGGGAACTACAGCTCCCAGAATGCTATAAAGGAGTCGGGAACTACAGCTCCCAGAATGCTATATAGGAGTCGAGAACTACAGCTCCCAGAATGCTATATAGGAGTCGGGGAACTACAGCTCCCAGAATGCTATATACGAGTCGGGAACTACAGCTCCCAGAATGCTATATAGGAGTCGGGGAACTACAGCTCCCAGAATGCTATATAGGAGTCGGGAACTACAGCTCCCCAAATCCGAATAAGAAAGCTTCCATTTTCCGTTTCACGAAAATATACTTTAAAATATCTTTGCATTTAATTTAATTTATTTCCATTTCTGCTATAAGCAGCGAGCTGATATGCTGAGATGATTTCTATTTAGATTAGACTCAATCTGCGCGACTGTAAAGACGAAACGGAAGTGCGGAGGAGGCTCCACTTCCGCTGTATCGCTGACACATCACAGAGCTTCCGTTGCTCCAGACTGTACGACGGAAGCATTTATATTGTACTCATCACAGAGCTTCTGTTGCTCCAGACTGTACGACGGAAGCATTTATATTGTACTCATCACAGAGCTTCCGTTGCTCCAGACTGTACGACGGAAGCATTTATATTGTACTCATCACAGAGCTTCTGTTGCTCCAGACTGTACGACGGAAGCATTTATATTGTACTCATCACAGAGCTTCCGTTGCTCCAGACTGTACGACGGAAACATTTATATTGTACTCATCACAGAGCTTCCGTTGCTCCAGACTTTACGACAGAAGCATTCATATTGTACTCATCATAGAGCTTCCGTTGCTCCAGACTGTACGACGGAAGCATTCATATTGTAGTCATCATAGAGCTTCCGTTGCTCCAGACTGTACGACAGAAGCATTCATATTGTAGTCATCATAGAGCTTCCGTTGCTCCAGACTGTACGACGGAAGCATTTATATTGTACTCATGACAGAGCTTCCGTTTCTCCAGACTGTACGACGGAAACATTTATATTGTACTCATCACAGAGCTTCCGTTGCTCCAGACTGTACGACGGAATTATGCATTTGAAAATTGCGAGAGGCAGAACAGTCTGGCCACGTGAGATCGAGTGCCCTCGATCTCACGTGGCCAGACAAATATCTTAAAACTAAAATAGCCGATCTACAAGCTCACAACGTTGCCGAGAAGTGAGAATGCATCTTTATTTGTTATGTCTCCCTGCTTCTGTCATTTGTGCCTCTCTCTCTCTCTCTCTCTCTCTCTGATCTCTCTCTCTATCTATCTCTCTCTCTCTCTCTCTCTCTCTCTCTCTCTCTCTCTCTCCAGGCGTACCAGAAGTGGGTGAGGGAACACGGTCCGGAGAGACCGCTGCCCGGCCTTAAATACACCCACGAGCAGCTCCTCTTCATCGCCTTTGCACAGGTTGGTACCATGTGTCCCATGTTCCTGTAGACATGGTACCATGTGTCCCATGTTCCTGTACACATGGTACCATGTGTCCCATGTTCCTGTACACATGGTACCATGTGTCCCATGTTCCTGTACACATGGTACCATGTGTCCCATGTTCCTGTACACATGGTACCATGTGTCCCATGTTCCTGTACACATGGAACCATGTGTCCCATGTTCCTGTACACATGGTACCATGTGTCCCATGTTCCTGTACACATGGTACCATGTGTCCCGTGTTCCTGTACACGTGGTACCATGTGTCCCGTGTTCCTGTACACGTGGTACCATGTGTCCCGTGTTCCTGTACACGTGGTACCATGTGTCCCGTGTTCCTGTACACGTGGTACCATGTGTCCCGTGTTCCTGTACACGTGGTACCATGTGTCCCGTGTTCCTGTACACGTGGTACCATGTGTCCCGTGTTCCTGTACACGTGGTACCATGTGTCCCGTGTTCCTGTACACGTGGTACCATGTGTCCCATGTTCCTGTACACATGGTACCATGTGTCCCGTGTTCCTGTACACATGGTACCATGTGTCCCATGTTCCTTTTGGTGTTAGCATCATGTTATGCTTTAGCTATTGAAAAATAGCAGATCTACAAGCTCGTAGCGCGCCACCGAGTGGCGCGCTACGAGCTTGTAGGTCTGCTATTTTTGAAAACATAGAAGACATTTTTAGAATCTGATCTCAGGTCAGAATGGTTTAATGGTTGTTCCCCGTCTCCTCAGAACTGGTGCATGAAGAGGAGATCTCAGTCCATCTACCTTCAGCTGCTGACCGACAAACACGCACCGGAGCACTATAGGTACGCGCACGCACACACGCAACACACGCACGCACGCACGCACGCAACGCAACGCACGCACGCACGCACACACACACACAACGCAACGTAACGCACACACGCAACGCAACGCACGTACGCAACGCACGCACGCAACGCAACACAACGCACGCACTCAACGCACACACAAATTAACAGCCAAATACATGGCTGTCACATTTCACTTTGTGTCCAGTTTGTACAGGTGGTAGTCATGGAAACATGGAGAGAGAGAGAGAGCTATAAATTATTGTTACAATATTTAACAGATATGTCCAAAAGCTGGTATTATCAGGGGGGGGCACCTCCCCCCCCCCCCCCACACACACACACACACACACACACACACACACACACACACAGACACACACACTTAATCCTTTCATATTTAAATGAACTGAGACAACGGTGGAACAGGTATTCTCATTTATATTCAGAAATGTCCTTATTTAATAATAATAGTATAGTGGATGTATTCCGCAGCCAAATACTGACGCATTTCAGTGTTTTTACCCAGTATTTAATTAAAAAGCACTCACATGTATGATTACTGGAATATTGAGCAGAGATGAGTGTTTTCAGTACACCGCCCTGCTCTGCTCTGCCTCACTGTATATGTTTCTTTTCCCTTTTCATCTCCTTTATGAGGAATTCCTTTTCTGTTCTTTGGCTTTTGTGTCTATTTGTACGTCTCTAAATGGTGTGATGAATTGAACAAGGTGGACCCTCTTGTAAACAAGTGTAACGCTTTATGGTGTCGTCCACTCACAGTTAAGTGTTTGTATTGAGTTGTGCTTGAAATGTTACTGTAATTCTGCAAACTGTCAATATTTCAATCAATCAATCAATCAATCAATCAATCAATTCTACTAGGGATGGGATTTATTCAGTAACCCATTTAGACCTGACATCGAAATTTTGAAAATGTCTTCTAAATCATGACTGTTTTCTGAAAAACCTGAAAAAAATATGTTTCTATATCAGTGGTGCTCAATATTTCATGTCAAGGACCCCAATTTCTTTTTTATTGTAATTGGCCACCGACCCCCATCTTGAAAATATGTTGTTCCAAGGAACCCTACCCAGAAGCAAAGATTTTTTGTTAAAAACGTTTGCTCTGAAAGAACATTGTTTGTCACATTTTCACGATTTTTTTCAAAAATAGCAGAGCTACAAGCTCGTAGCTCCGGCACTCGGTGCCGCCCTACAAGCTTGTAGATCTGCTATTTTCCAATAGCTTTAAGTATAGCATAATACTTAAAACACCAAAAAGGGTTTCCCGTTCTGAATGACTTAACTGATAATTGATACGTTTTGGTTACCTTATCGATCGATTAACTGGTTCGTTGATAAGCATAAGAGTTTTTGTAAAAAAACCAAAACAAATCAGATAATCTAATGTCTAACATAAAAATGAAAATGAAAAATGAAATGAAAAGTACACTGTCTTGTCTTGTCTTGTCTTGTCTTGTCTTGTCTTGTCTTGTCAGTCACATCACATGCAAAAGCAGAGACGTTTCTGTGGCTACCAAGGTGGGGGTGTGGGGGACTTTTAATCGATTAACAATTAGTAAAATGTGTTCATTGTGTCTCCTACAGGGTGCATGTGTTCTTTGTGTCTCCTACAGGGTGATGTGTTCTTTGTGTCTCCTACTGCAGGTTGCATGTGTTCTTTGTGTCTCCTACTACAGGGTGATGTGTTCTTTGTGTCTCCTACTGCAGGGTGATGTGTTCTTTGTGTCTCCTATTGCAGGGTGATGTGTTCTTTGTGTCTCCTACAGGGTGCATGTGTTCTTTGTGTCTCCTACTACAGGGTGATGTGTTATTTGTGTCTCCTACTGCAGGGTGATGTGTTCTTTGTGTCTCCTACTACAGGGTGATGTGTTCTTTGTGTCTCCTACTGCAGGGTGATGTGTTCTGTGTCTCCTACTGCAGGGTGATGTGTTCTTTGTGTCTCCTACTACAGGGTGATGTGTTCTTTGTGTCTCCTACTGCAGGGTGATGTGTTCTTTGTGTCTCCTACTGCAGGGTTATCGGCAGTGTGTCTCAGTTCGATGAGTTCTCCCGTGTGTTCCACTGTCCCAAGGGCTCACCCATGAACCCTGTGGACAAGTGCTCCGTGTGGTGACCTCTGACCCCTGAACCACGCCCCCCCCTGGGCTGACCTTTGACACCTCCACAGCCTCCTCCTCGTCCACTTCCTGTCTCAGACGACCTCTAAGCGTTATTCATATAGTCTGGATTTCCGGTGGTGGGGTGACCACCGAACTACAACATGACGTCACTGAGCCGCGGTGAAGAGCAAACCACCGCCACCGCTCCAGCCCTTCTCTCTGTTTTTAACTCACCACCGCTCAACGTTATTTCAGCTCCGGTGGTCAGCTCACCACCGGAGCGGTGGTCACCTCACCACCAGAGCAAAGCAAAGTTACTATGTTTACCCAGGCTAAGCTCAATAACTTGTTTACAGACAGGCCCTGCTCATAGAACATTTCATGGTAGTGGTTCAATGCCTTGTCCAAGGGCACTTCAACGGTGGTAATTTTAACTTGCCGGTCCGGGGATACGAACTATAGCGACCTTCCGATATCAAGACCGCTCCGCAAACCGTTCGGCCTCCGCTGCCTCACCACCGGAGTGGTGGTCACCTCACCACAGGAGCAGGGTGGTCACCTCACCACCGGAGCAGGGTGGTCACCTCACAACCGGAGCAGGGTGGTCACCTCACCACCGGAGCGGTGGTCAGCTCACCACCGGAGCGGTGGTCAGCTCACCACCGGAGCGGTGGTCACCTCACCACCGGAGCGGTGGTCACCTCACCACCGGAGCGGTGGTCACCTCACCACCGGAGCAGGGTGGTCACCTCACCACCGGAGCAGGGTGGTCACCTCACCACCGGAGCGGTGGTCGCCCAAAAAAACAGACTATGAATGAACCTCTAGTTTATCATCATCCTGTTTGGATGTGCGTACATTACTGTTACACACTGTAGCACGTACTGTAAACGCCTCATTTCGCCACACATTAACATTATCGCTCTGTTAATCGGGGACACAGTGAGCGAGCGTCGCGATCAAACTACATGACGACGGTATACATGTTCCACGCCATATTTGATTATATTTTTCTACGTTTAGATTAGCATTTATTTTGAAATCATCTATTTTTGTATCTCAAACGATGTAAACACAGCATAATTGTGAGTATAAGTTAACACAAGCGTTTTTCTTTCATTTTTTTCAATTATTATTATTATTAAATTATATGTTTTCTTCAAATATTTTAATTATTACTGCTATTATTTGGTATTTAAGCTCAAAGATGGAACATGCTTTTCTGAATAATGGATTGGGAAGCAAATAAGCTTCTCTTTCTGGACGGAAGGACAAGCGAGACAAGAGGACACGTTCCTGCCTAGAAATGAAGACGGACAATGAACTGGAGTCACGACCGTACTTTACCGTCCTCTACCGTCCTCTACCGGCCTTTACCGTCGTCTCTCGGCCCCACCCCTCTCCAATTGTTTATATTGTGTTTAGTTTCCAAGATGGCCGCATCACCACGACATATGGCTGCGTTTAAAGGAAGGGAAAGGTACTATGTTTACCCAGGGTAACTGGACTAAGGAAAGGAAAGGTACTATGTTTACACAGGGTAACTGGACAAAGGAAAGGAAATGTACTATGTTTACCCAGGGTAACTGGACTAAGGAAAGGAAAGGTACCATGTTTAGTATTGTTTACCCAGGGTAACTGGACTAAGGAAAGGAAAGGTACTATGTTTACCCAGGGTAACTGGACTAAGGAAAGGAAAGGTACCATGTTTACCCAGGGTAACTGGACTAAGGAAAGGAAAGGTACCATGTTTACCCAGGGTAACTGGACTAAGGAAAGGAAAGGTACTATGTTTACCCAGGGTAACTGGACTAAGGAAAGGAAAGGTACCATGTTTACCCAGGGTAACTGGACTAAAGGAAAGGAAAGGTACTATGTTTACCCAGGGTAGTTAACTGGACTAAGCTCAAGAACTTGTTTACAGCCAGGCCCTGCTCATAGAACATTTCATGGTAGAGGTTCAATGCCTTGCTCAAAGGGCAGCAGTGGTAATTTTAACGTGCCGGTCCGGGGATACGAACTATAGCGACCTTCCGATATCAAGACCGCGCTCCGCAAACCGTTCGGCCACCGCTGCCCCACATTCAAGACACCTGTCTTGGTCTGTCTTGTGTTTAATGGCCGCTCCAATGCATTTCCAATGGATATAGTTTGACCAAAACCTTTTGTTTGATGGGGGGAGGGGGGGGCAGAACACATCCATCAAAGCTGTGGTCAGACACAAGTCAGGTGTTCAGACACAAGGCAGTTGTCAGACACAAGA
>NC_137879.1:41213895-41403895 GCF_963924005.1 Protomyctophum bolini | reverse complement strand
TGGCACCATATTTAAGTGTGAACCATTACAGTATGTGCCCTGTATTCCCTGATGAAGGCTTAACCGCCAAAATTGTTTATTCAAGATCTCCTCTACAGTTTTCTCCCGTGCGTCGGCACCGCCACAAGGACTTTGGTGTGCGTAGAGCCTCTTTGTACACTTGATCTCCAACAACGTCACAATGTATCCTACCTGTTGACAAATCGGTTGAATCAAGACTGCCTTGAGAATGCCTACTCATGCATTAGGGGTATGTAAAAAGAAATATAGTATATCAGTACATTGCAAGGTATTTTATTCTAACTTTATGTAACTATTTTTTTGTGTGTTAGCTCGTGGTGGAAACCGTGACAATCCTGACTCTGTCCAGTTTGAGCGTGAATACCGGGCTGTGGCAGCTGATCTTTAAAAACTCGGAGAAGACTAACTGTGAACAAGACCTTGACAGTTTCTTGCTGCAGTTTAATACATGTGTGTCCCAGGGGAGTTCCCAGGTAATCCTGCAAAATATTCTTGTTTATTCAAATTCAGATATATGTGGATCTGCATAGGCTATATGTGATTTTTTTTAAATATCTGCTCATTTCACCTTGATCCACAGGTCATCACAGACACCAGGCAGATATTGGCTGAGCATGACTATGCTTCAGAGGAGCATACCCAGGTAAACTGCTCGATTGTTTCAGCGATTGTATTTAAGTGACATAAGTGGATCTTCATAGGTTACATGTGACATGATTTAACTTATGCTTGCTATATATCTGCTCCTTTCAGCGTGATCCCCAGCCCCAGGTCATCACCGGCACCAAGCAGGTCTTGGCTGAACATGCCTCCCAGTTGAGTCAAAGGATCACCATCACTGAGAAAATGATGGAGGAACACAGCTATGCTACAGTAAGTAATAAACTTGGCTAGGCAGAGAAGTGACACATTGAGTACTGATCGTATAGCTGAGATAGCCACTGTTCCAGACACTGCAGGAGCAGAAGATAACATAATGGATGATTAGGTTTTTATTTAGCATAATAAGTAAACTGTTATATGACATGGTAGAGCTTATGGTTAATATTTGTCTGTATTTTGTTTTTCCAGGGCAGTGATGTTTTGCAAAACGAGTCATGGGCCTGCTGAGTGACATGACGACGCCACCAGTTTCAGGAACATCTGGATCTGATGGGAGTGTATTAGTTTACCTGGCAGGGTATGTGGGCAGCAAGGCTGTGAGGAGATTTGTAAACAATCCCTGTAAGGACTGTGAAATTGTGACCACAGTTGTCCCCGTTGATTCACAGTATGCATTCCTCAAAGGCAAACAGTACACTGATTTTAATTTGGGAGAGAAGGGTCTAAAAGTGCCTACCATACAACTGGTGAATCTGATCACAGCCATAGAATTTCACTTTAGGACAAAGATTAGACAGGTTATCCACACGGATCTGATGAAAAGGCTATTCACTAGTTCTATGGCAATTGTTGGTGAGTGCAGTGGCTATGGAGTGGCATGTGACAAAGGAATGTGCAAAATATCTCTTGTGTACATGATCAAACTCTATATTCGTCTCCGCATTCACCACATCTTGCGCATGCAAAATCAAAGACTCTCACAGCCAAATCAAAAGCGAAATTGCAAGTTACTGAAGATGACCCATCAGTAACACGTCAGTATTAGTTAGCCTGATGGCTTATTTTATTTGTACATTTTGTCTGTAGCTGGTGATTGGGATTTACCGCCAGTACTATCACAATGTAATTAGGACCACAATGTATATATATTATTTGCTTTTAGCCTTAGGCCTATGGATATTCATTTGGTATTCCTGTTTCTTGAACCATTTTGTAAACTGCAAATTCTGAAGAATTATTTACACTTGAAAATAAATTTGTTATGTTTTCAATAAGTTGTTGATCATTTATTTTAAACATTATGTAGCCTAGCAAGTCTACATTGATGCAGTCAAGGCGAGTCGTTTGTCATTGTCAAGTCAAATTAAAAAGCATGTAGGCTATACAGGGCAGTATCAGTAGGCTATAAATATATGCCAAAACCATCATCAATGTGGACGTTAATTTCTCTTTGGTAACATTATTTGTAATTGTAGTTTATATATTTTCCTTTCCATTGAACTAAAATCTGAATTCAATGTTGGACGCACGTTCACACGCACATAGGCCACGCACGTTCACGCACACATACTTCTGAATGAATATGTTACTAAAGTAATTTCAGCTTTGATCCATTCCTAAATATGATATAAAGTAGTAGGCTATGCATGCATATTCATACCTTTTCGCTGTTCAACACAGACCAGTTCTCTAGAAGGATAATATTAGAAGTGGAATAGAATGACTTCAAAGACTTTTTTTGGACGCGGCGGAAAGAGCGCACTGTGCAATGCAAACTAATACGCGAGTGCGCTGCCGGTGAGCATTTGCGAACGCACCCATGTTTTTTAGAGCAACCGGAAGTTGCGTTATCGCACCAATATGGCGAAGGCACTGGGCGCTGGTTGTTATGATATGGTTTAATGAGAGTGTCGCCTCTTTATATAGACGAATCCAGGAGCGGGTCTCATGGTCGCAGCTTACGTATTTCCTGTAGGCGGACTCGACATAGCTGCGGGGTTTAAACCCTCACCAGGCGCACCTCTTCTACTATAGTGAACGGCTTTTATGCAAAGCGTGGGAAAAAAGGCAGAATGTTTTGTTTGTGTAAAAAAAAATAAAAAAAAATAAACCTGTTTCTTGTACACAATGCAATATTGAAGCAATGATATGGTGTGTCCTATAAGTCCATGTGGGCTGGGCGCATTTGGTGCATGACACAAAAATACAGAATCTATCTATCTATCTAACTGATGTTAGTCTGCCTCAAACGTTACTCTTTTACCTGCTTTTTACTAAACACTAACATTACAAAGATGCTGGCATTCAAAGCAACCAAAGGTATGGCTCCCCCATATCTTGCAAGTATGATTGAACCCTACAAACCCTCCCGCACACTGAGATCAGCCAACGCAGGGAAGCTGGAAGTACCCTCACTAAAAACGCCGGGACAACGCTCCACACGTCCCAAACTATTCTCCCTTCTGGCTCCAAAACTGTGGAATGCACTTCCCATTGCAGTCAGAACTGTAGCATCACTCCCAATCTTCCGCCGTAGTCTGAAAACCCACATTTTCAGACTCCATCATGGCCCATAGCACTTACCCTACCCCCTTAGATAGCATTTCTGTAGACTTAGATAGCATTTGATACAGACTTATAGCATGTTATGTAGACAGCACTATAATTACATTGTATGTAGTCATAGCACGTCATAGTAGCCTACATATGTATAGCATAGTAGTATATGTATAGTTTATATGTATAGTTTCATTATATAGATATTCCACAGTTACTTTCTTAGCTTACGCATGTTTCATGATAAATATGCTTTTTATGTGATGTATTTTTTGTTCTTGCTTAATGTAAATCGCTCTGGATTAAGAGCGTCTGCTAAATGCCTAAATTGTAATGCCCAGAACATTGGGATGAACCTGTGTAGTTTATGGCTGCGCCAACAGCAGTGGGAACATAAAAAAAAAAAACCCAATACCCAATCTTTCTGTTTTATGAACACAATGCTGCTGTATTTTATACCTCATACTAAGCATTTAAAGTATGAGGTATAAAGTACAGCAGTCTTGTGTTGATAAAACAGAATGATTGGGTATTGGGTAAGACTGACGTTATGTATCTTTCAGGACCTCTCACTGCTTCGTCTCAACCATTACTCAATGGCTCTGGTCTCAGCCACCGCGGTGGATATTTTGACATTCCGTTTATTTTTATTTTTATATCAACCCACTACTGTTGGAGCAGCCATAAACTACACAGGTTCATCCCGATGTTCTGGGCATCTTTGTAATGTTAGTGTTTAGTAAAAAGCAGGTAAAAGAGTAACGTTTGAGGCAGACTAACATCAGTTACTCTGCCGTTCACTATAGTAGAAGAGGTGCGCCTGGTGAGGGTTTAAACCCTGCAGCTATGCCGAGTACGTAAGCTGCGACCATGAGACCCGCTCCTGGATTCGTCTATAGAATCTCTATAGCTAAATTCCAATACCGCAACTTTCACACAATTCAATTCAAAGGGCTTTATTGGCATGGGAAAACATACGTTTACATTGCCAAAGCAAAAGTGGTGGAACAATAGAGTGTCACACAGCTGGATCACTGCATGGAACTCCGAACAGAGCCGTACAGTCTACAGAATAGACAATTCATCATTTTGTGCATGTAACCGAGGCCAATGTGTATGTATTACAGTATTGGTAACATGTGCAAGGCAAGGCTATTTATTCCTGAAATAGTGAATAAGCGCCAGGATGCGCAGATGCGCACACGTATAAATCACCCCCCCTCCTCCGACAGTCATCCTCCTCCGACGGTCTTTGCAAATAACGGACACTATAACAGGAATTAGGTATAGTCTCTCTGACTTACATATTCAGTTCAGTCCACATATAAATAAATACATTTTTGTCACCGTCATTCATAGCAGTCTGTGCATTCAGGCATGCACAGAGATGAATTAGGTGCGCACAATATAGCCGGCCTAATTTATAAATCCTACTTTTATTATGCTTATATCACACAACGCAATAAAGCCAGTGGCTTGTTGTGGTCCTTTCACTTTCACATATGTAGGCACAGTGCGTGCATGTGTGTGAATTGGGTCAGCGACTCAGCCGGCCGGTGGATGGGGGGGGGGGGGTGCATGTATCGGGTTTCAAGCAGTGTTTTCTGTGCCACATGTGGAGGAGGCGGACTGGAGAAGGAAAAAAACATGTACACGTGATGCGGAAATCCGCTGCGAGGAGACAAAATACCCCACCGAGCCTGCACCTGATGTACACTCGCTCTATGCGGTCTCGGAGACTGAGAGCCCACTCGGCTCCTCCACTCGACTCCACTCTTCTCCTCGATGGAGCACTTTAACAATCGGAACGTTAACCATTTCTGGGTCACGCTGGAATGACCCTGAGTGACCGAGTGGGAGTGAGCGAGTAGCCGAGATTTTGGGTATTGGAATTTAGCTTTTGGCTTAGGTGTGGGAACAGTGTATCCAAGGGTTGTGCACATGCACACCAGCCCTGCTGTAGTCTGGAGCATAGACGGTGCACATACCATAAACGGTCACTAGGGGGAGCCATCGTACAATGTAATACATGGGAAGCAGCTATGGAACTGAAATAGAGCTGAAAACTCTCCCATAGAGATTTACTAAAATATTTATATCAATTATTCTAAGCCTAGAATCAATCCATCCAGGATCCTGGTGAGTCATGACCATACACACTTCTGTGAGAAAACAAACAAAAACAAGATTGCATATTTAATCATATACTACATTTAATAAATGCTCTATGTTTAGCGATTTACATTGGATTTATTCACAGAATCAGAGGTGTTATGGTCATCATTCACCAATATCCTGGAAGGCTTGATTCTAGGCTTAAAATAATTGATATAAATATTTTAATACATTTAAATATACAATATATGTTTTAAATAAATGTTAAATAATTTTGTAAATCTCTATGAATGGACGATTTTTTCAGTGGGTCCATAAAACCATGCCCACTTCTATGTTCTATACTGTGATGTCATCAAAGTCTATCTTCACTAAATCATTTTAAATATAAACGTAGAACCATTTGATAAATCAAATGTAACAATTCAATGTCAGTCTCTTCCACACACACTACACATACACGTTTCATTTATATGTATTTTTACTTTTTCAGTGTATCCCTTGTTGTATTACATTTATGTTGCCAAAGAATTTACGTTTGATTTTTATGATTTATTTGCATTTTTGTTAAATTAGATTAACCTTATAAACCCCACAGGGTTTTCTAAATCTCACCCTACAATATGTTGTTCTTCCAAATGTGTTGTTTTTTAAATGTGCAAATAAAAAAATAATCCTATGCATCATAGGAATTGTATTATAGCAAATACATTACAACAATATTCCAATTATTCTTACTCCAGCTAATCCTGTCACGGCCCCTGGCAGTTTCCTGTGTGTGTCTAGAGATTTTTTAATCTCTTCCATCTCGTCCTCCTCAAAGTTGGCAGTAGCACCCCTTTGCTTTGATCTTTTCTGCTTTCCCGACGGCATTCTGCTCGTCTCTTCCATCTCGTCCTCATCAGAGTTGTCTGCAATCAGTGCAATAGCACCTCTCTACTTTGTTTTCTGCTGCTTTCCTGAAGGCATTCTGCTAGCCTGACACACGGCCCGAAATAATCGAGCCTCACCCGACTGCAAAAGATTAAATGTTGAGATTAAATGAACAGATTACATATGTTCAACATCAACAATTCATGTTTGACCACATAACGTGATTAGAATGTGTTGAGTTAAAGTGAGTCATAAGCCCTAACCGGCCCTAACCCTGAAAGTGATTCAATCACATTGACCTAATATATTTCAATTGCATCGGAAGTCAAACGTATGGCGCGAATTAGCAGGAAGTACCCAGGTATCCTGTTTCCCTTCCCCCTCTTCCTTCTGCATTGCTGCTGCTGCGGGGAGCTGGACAGTGGACAAGTGGACATGCTGGAGCCTAAAAGCATAAGGTAAGGCTATGGGCCGTTTGCACCAAGAAAGATTAAATAAAGTTTAGTTTAGTGTTAATCAGGGATTTGTTGATCAAGGATTAATTTTAATTCGAGTTGTGTTGCACCACTTAATTTTAAGCATTGCTTAACAGATCTGTGATTAAATCCTTAACCTGTGATTAAAATCCATTAAACTGTGATTAAAACTTTAAACTGTGATTAATTCATGGATTAAACTTTGTTGTGTGTCCGCCATCTTGGTTTTGCGCTGTAAATAAACAGCAGCAGTCGTGAGCATCATTAGCGTTACTATTTCATTCATATTTGAGAATGTTTTAAGTAAATTATAGTGCCTGCAGCAAAAATATATAATAATAAAAAACGTCTCGCTCGCTAAAAAAACAACAGACGTATAAGCTCAGAGAGCGTCACTCCGTGGTGCGTGGTAGGTTTATAGATATGTTCCGTTGATCACACACACCACCACTTCCTCCGATAGTTTCCAATTCCAAAACAACAACAAACATGGCGCAGCGCGCAAGGGGTTCAAACTTCACTAGCCATGAAAAGCATTTATTATGTCAGTTAATGGAGCAGTATCGGAACACTATTGAAGACAAAAAAACTGACAATGTAATGGTGAGAAAAAAGGACTTGGCATGGGACGAGTTGTGTACGTGTTTCAATGGTTCAGCGGGTATCAAGGATAAAAGAGACGTCCCCAGTTTGAAAGCCTGTTGGAAAAACTTGAAAGCAAAGGCAAAGGTGCGGACCTACCATCAACGTCCACCTCTGAACGTGAGTTCAGTTGTGTGTGTGTGTGTGTGTGTGTGTGTGTGCGCGCCACTGTGTGTGTGTGTGTGTGTGTGTGTCATTTATTGTTCAGTATAATGTAATGTCAGCATCATCATGTCAGTAGTATTTTAATAATTATGGTCAGTATAATACCAGTTTAACATTTTTTTGCCCTGACAGTATAATACCAATATCATATTTCAGCATGATGATATTGGCATGATATTTAAATGATACTAATGCCCATGTTACAAAATCACTGTTTATAATTGTTCCTCATGTAGGCCTACATACATTGTAATGTAAATAAAACAAATTATGAAAACATAGTTCTGTGCCCATAGCCATGAGACAATTGTGCTATAGGCTACTGTACTAAACTAGTTTTTAAATATTTTATGTATTTTTTAGATAATGGTGTACATGTGAAGACAGTTGCCCCCTCTGCTCCTGCCATTGTGAAAAAACGTGTCAGCAAAGGAGCAACCCCAGGACAGTCACACACAGTTCAGCACGGCAGCCCATCAAAGAGCAAGAGAGAGAAAAAGGACAGAAAATGAATATCATTTTGATGTACTGGAATTGGAGAAAGAGAATAATGTAATTCAGATAGAAAATGCAAAGTTACAGAGAGAAGTGCTTCTGTTGCAGAAAGAAGTGCTGCTGCTTCAAAAAGATGCACTCATGACTAATATGACAGCATTTACAGGCTTACAACCAATGCAATATCTTCTTAATGAACCCTAGTGTAAATAGATTCATGGTTGGTACAGTATTGTAGGCTAATGATTTTGTTAAGCCATTTACCTGTGTTGTAAATTTCACCAAAGGAGGTTGTGATCACTACTGTGATACACCATAGAGACCCAGTCCAGACAGTTTTGTGTTTTGTTTTTGTGTGGATTATAAATGCTAGATGTGGGCTATGAGTTTTTGTATTGAGTTCTTGAAATGTACTGTACATCTCCAAACTGTTAAATTCTGAGCGGGAACCCCTTTTGGTGTTAGCATTATGTTATGCTTTAGCTATTGAAAAATAGCAGATCTACAAGCTCATAGCGCGCCACCAAGTGACGTTCTACGAGCTTGTAGGTCTGCTATTTTTTTTAAATAGAAGAACGACTGACATAGAAACATAGCTTTTTCAGAAAACTGTCAGGATGTAGAAGACATTTTTTTAATCTGATCTCAGGTCAGAATGGGTTATTCAATCAAATTCAGATCATCAATATGATCTGAATTTGAATTATTTATTTAGGAAATTGAAGAAAAACAAGACAACTGTTCTTTTATGAGTATGAAGACAAATATGTACTGTACAATAATTGTACAATAGACGTTTATTTGCATTGGCTGGCATACTTATCTGCAGATGTGTGTTGTATTGGACTATTAATAAATTAACACATTGGACACTTTGACATGTTTAGTATCTTCCTCAAAACACAGGCATTGAACAGCGTTCATTGTATTGGCGGTACAGTACACACAAGGAAAATATTACATTAACATGCTATAGAAGATGTAGAAGTGATTCTTATAATTACAAATGTATCTTTCATTCGATTGATAGAGAAAAGTTTTCCTTTAGGCTTGTGTACATACACACCCGAATTAAGCAGCAAAATGGTTCTCAATTAAGGTCATCCGGACAGCAGTTCCATTTGCATTGGCAGCAGCGTGTTCCTCCTGGTCATCTTCTCCGTCGTCATGGGGACCCTCTTCAGCATCTTCTGGCAGCTCGTCTCCATATCTCTTCCCAAAGTTGTACAACACTGCCACTGCAACAATGACTGTCAATGTTGTCTTTAGCTTTATTCGAAGCCCATCCTTCAAGCAAGGAAACCTCCTTTTCCAAACTCCAAACACTCTCTCCACAAGACCTCTTGCTTTAATGTGGCTGGTATTGTACCGTCTCTCTGCTGGCGTTTGAGGGTGCAAAATGGGGGTCATCAGGTAGGCACGGCAGGCATATCCAAGGTCACCAACGAGGTGGCCTTGAAAGGCCTGACTTTCAAGCAGAGCAAAGAGGTGGCTGTTGTCAAAAATCCGGCTGTCATGTGTTGATCCTGGCCATCGAGCTACAATGTTGCTGATTTGGCCCTCCTCGTCACACACAGCCTGAACATTAATAGAAAAGTGTCCCTTCCTGTTGCGAAACAGCTCTCCATTTTTGAATGGGGATGTGAGTACAGTCAATTGCTCCTAGCACTCCTGGAAAACCAGATCTTCTGTAAAACTCAACTTGTTGGAGCAAATCTTATGTACTGGTTTTTTAAAGACGCAATTGCTCGGGATACTCTTTCAACAATCCTATTCACTGTTGAGTCATGTACTCCGAAAAGGTCCCCATCCACCAGCTGGAAGCATCCAGGTGCATAAAAGCGCAAGGCTATCAGTAGCTGGAGCAAGGGTGGTACAGCTGCATTCCTCTCAGTGGCATGTTCAATTGCAGGCCCGATTTTAGCAAGTATTGTCATTACAGAGTCTTTGCTGAATCTGTACCGCCTTTTGAATTCATCATAGTCATAATATTCGACTGGGTTTAGACGGTCCCTTATTCTTCTTTGAGGTGCTCTTTCGTTTTCTCTTTCATTTTCATGATGCCATCTGATATATGCTGCCATGTTGTTTTAATTTAAACCTCCTCTCCTGCTGGTTTAGAATTATCCCTTATTGATACTTAAATCAAAGTTTAAAGTTGTGGTGCAACAGGATTGACATTAATCCAGGTTTACTGTGAAAATTAAAACCAAGATTAAAAAAACTAAACCAAGATTAAAAGGCTGGTTTAAAACTAAACCGGATTAGTGAAAACTAGGTTTAAAGTTTGGTGCAACTGGATTAATAGATAAACCTTGATTTAAACCAGATTAAGGCTTAATCCTTCTTGGTGCAAACGGCCCTATGAGTCTTAATTATAATTATTATAAGCCGGATTTCCCTGGGTTTTCATGCTGGTGTTATGTTAACAATGCTAGCGCAGGTTAGCTATCATGCCATATCTTCCTAGACTGGTGTTGTCATGTTGTGTTCTTATGATGCTAACGCAGGCTAGCGTTCATGCTACCATGCTTCCACAAATGATTTACGGGATTAGCTTGTTATTTGACCATGTTCAACCTGACGTGGATATTGTCCTCAAAGTCGTGCATCAAACAAACTTTATACTGAGCAGATTGGACCTTCCGTTCCAGAGAAATTCACTAAAAAGAACATTATAAAATATTTTTCTCTGCTTAAATTAGTGCAAATTCATACTAAACTGTGTCATAGAATATAACTGGAACACCAAGCAATAAAAAAAATGCACATTGCACTTGTGCTTTTCATACATGTGCTAATGTGAGGGTTCATGAGTGAAGACTGCCTGTCTACCCAAAACTTGCCAAGTATCAGCCATTGTTCTTTACTCTCTGAGGCTCTCTTCAGGTGTTGGGAGAAATTAACATTCTATTGTCTCAAAACACACTCTGCTGTCTCTGTGCATATATGTAAAGTTCAACAACACCCTTTGTATACTGTGTATATGTACACAGAAAAAGAAGGAAGTCTGAACACTGTTTTAAAAGCTCCTTCACAACTTTAATTATCACCTTCTGTGGCCTTCGTCAGGTATAAGCTTTTAAAACGGTGTGCAGACTTCCTCCTCCTTTTTCAGTTTATTTTGTTTGATCGAGCACCTGTTGAATTGACTGGGATGTGCATGTACCTCCTGACCATTAGGCTACTGTATTGTATATGCCTGCAGCAGGTATCTCTATGTGTTTTTATGTGTCACATCCATGTGTACTTACTTTACTGTAATGGAACTATATTGCTGCTCAGGCAGAAACCTTGTGTCTCCATATTTAAACTTTTATTTTTAAGTGAAGGAACAGCTTTGTCCTGGTGGGACCGTGGGACTACGTTTGGTGGGACTATGTTTAGAGTACCAATAGGGGGTGCTGTTGCACCACTCTCTTCAGACTGGTCTGATTTTTATTACATTTAAACTCTGCTTCATCATATAAAAGTGTCACACAAACAAAATAAACTACAAGCTCATGGCACTATGTGATGCATTGTTAGCTTGTAGGCCTTTTTTTTTTTTCTTTTTACAAAAACATGTTAACCTGCAAGCACCCCTTATGTATTTGAGTTTTAAGAGTCTGTTCTGTCCCTTATCTTTCAGGATGACACGGACGAAGGAAGGGACTGCATAATTAAAGGACTCTGCATCTACCTCAACGAGGATCCTGGAGACCTTGTGCAGGAATTCATAGTAAGTGACTGACTGTACAGTGTATACATGCACTGTGTACATCTTTGAAGAACCACTGATGCTCACTCAAGCGGCAGTGTTGTGTTAACTGCTGCCAACTAAAATGTGATGCTATACATAGTTGTGACTTAACCCATTTAGACATAAGACTGATTACAAAAATGCCTTCTAAATCCTGACCTAGGTTTTCTTAAAAAGCTTCAAATATTTATAATAAAAAAAGTTTAAAAGTTATACAGCCTCAAAGCAGATTGCATCTCATTAACCACAGATGGAATTCACAGTTGCCAGCTCATTATTGATTATAACTAATAATGCCTTTTTGTGAACACTTAGGATGTGGAGGAGACAATCAGTGAGGGTGCCTTGGAGAAGACGACAATGGGGATCATCGTCATCAAAAACACCAGTGAGGACAATGTCAGAATTGTCCTTGAGGGAGTCACGGTGGTACAAGACCTGGATAATGTGGCCTTTGCAACTGCCATGTTGTTGGGGCTCATTTACACGCTGAACCTGAGTTACCCACCGAAGCTCAAATGCACATTTGAGGTACTGCAGAAAATTATGATGGAGTTAGATGGAGGGGTCCTCTCCCACAAAGCACAAAGCTTGAAGACCAAGCTAAACCAACAGTGAGTAGTGCAACAACCCCCCACCCCCCGTCCCCCCGTGACATTGTCCTCACTCATGAGGGGTGGAACACACTCACTCGCAACACAACACCAAGAACAGATGTGATATCACAAAAACTCGAGTTACATTGGTTGCTAATATTATTATAGCAGTGTTGAAAAAAAAAAAAAAAAAAAAAAACGTATTGATACGTTATCCGCACCCAACGTTTCATTTGTGGGAAACCTATTGATACGTTTCCCGCAAATTAAGAGTTATAAATGGAGGGGTCGTCTCCAAGTTTTTCCTACTGTTTTGTACTGTATTTACAGTAGTAAGAAATATATTTACAATAGTAAGAAATATATTTTTGCCTACAGAATGTTGCACTGTAGAATGTTTACATATAGGATGTACAGGCCGGCCTAACAACTGGCATTACCTCATACAGTATGTACTGTAACGGATATGTAAACAAAGACTGCATGTACAATAGCTCTGGTCCATAGCCTTCTACTCTGTATAAGGCTCTATTTATTTATTTATTTGACAGGGACAACGCTCATTAATCAACATGTCAGTCTTCACATCAATGTAAATGGGCCAGAGTTAGCCGAAGCTAAATTTCATCTGTAGTCCCTGGGCAGGCTCTTAAAAAATGAATGAATGATAAAAAAGAAGAACAAAGTGTAGGGCGCCTGCACACAACACCATGCGTTGATGCCATGTGTGCATATGTGCAAGCACCCAACACCACGTCCATACAAAACACAATACAATACAGATAAAAGAAGGACAAAGTGTAGTGTGCCTGCACACAACACCATGCGTTGATGCAATGTGTGCATATGTACTGCAAGCAGCCAACACTACGTCCATACAAAAACACAATACAATACAGATAAAAGAAAGACAAAGTGTAGTGTGCCCGCACACAACACCATGCGTTGATGCCATGTGTGCATATGTGCAAGCACCCAACACTACGTCCATACAAAAACACAATACAGTACAGGAACATATCGATATGGTACAGGGGACAGAACAACGGCAAGTGAAGTGAGAAATGACACCGGTGATGAATACTAAATAGTGCTGATAGTTAGTTACTCATGATTACAAATTTGAGTTGTTTTTAGCCACCTTTTCAGGTTGGATTTGAAGGTCAGATAGTTGGAGGTCTCTCTTAATTCTGTAGGGAGACTGTTCCAGTGATGGGAGGCTCTAACAGAGAAGACTGTTTTACCAAACACACTACGTCTGATTGGCACTTTACAGTCCCCTCTGGTAGTTGCCCTTGTTGTTCTGTCACCACTGTCCGTTCGATCTATGAACTGTTTCAGTGGTGGAGGTGCAAGTCCATTTAAGATCTTAAAAATGAGGCAGGAATCTGCAAAGTGTTTAAAGCCGTCAAAATTAAATAAATTGTACTTTTTAACTATATGGCAGTGGTGGTAACGGTTGGGCTTTTGATCCAGTGTTTTTAATGTCTGTTTGTAAAGTGATTCTATGGGTTTTAAAGTTGTCTGATTTGTCTGTGACCAGGTTGTGAAACAGTAGGTTATGTGTGAAAAAATCATAGCATGCATGAAGAGTTTGGCTGCATCTGTTGTTAGATATGGTCTTATGTGTCTGAAATTGGATAAATTGAATTTGATTTTATTGGCTACATTTTTAACATGCTTATTAAATGTCAAGTTTGAGTCTAGTGTGATTCCAAGATATTTAAATTCTGATACTACCTGAATACTACTACCTTCAATAAGAATATCAGTGTCAGGGTCTGTGGAGTTCCGTGAAAAAAACATACCAACAGTTTTTTTTGTATTCAGATGCAAGCATGAGTTCCTCAGCCAGTCAGATACATGGACCATGGCTGCAGTTAATTTGTCTGCTGCTAGTTGTTTGTTTTTAGCATGTATATAAAGAACTGTGTCATCGGCATACATTTGTATGGAGACAGTTGGACAGATCATTTATATATAAACTAAACAAAATTGTCCCCAGTATTGATCCCTGAGGAACTCCAATGCCACAGTTAAGATATGCTGACTGAGCACTACCAACACGAACACTTTGGTTCCTGTTTGCTAAATATGAATGCATCCATTTCACTGCCTCTGTAGAAAAATTAAATTTGGAGAGCTTTGACAGAAGTACCTGATGGTGTACAGTGTCAAATGCCTTTTTGAGATCCAGAAATACTGCGCCCACTATGCCACCCGAGTCTAACTCTGACTTTACACCCTCCAGAAAGTAACAGTTAGCTGTTTATGTTGAGTGGTTGGAGCGAAAGCCGAATTGCAGTGGGTGCAAAGGATTGTGGTCCGAGTTTAGGTGAGCAGTCAGTTGTTGGGCCACCCATTTCTCAGCCACTTTGGACACAATAGGTAAAATACTGATTGGTCTATAATTTGCCACATTTGTTTGGTCCCCAGCCTTAATAGTACAGTCCCTGGAGGGGGGTCTCCTGCACCCCCCGGAAATATACTTCTAATCAGTGTTTTCTTATTGGAAAAAATGTGCTGAACATGATGAGCTATGATAAAAAGTTGTCAAAATGTCCCACCTACCTCAAAACCCCCTTTTTGGTATATGGCTCTGGCGAAATTGTGTAAAGGCAAATATTAATTCACTAAAATTACATAAATAGACATGGTAGTCTGAAATTGGTCATGAAGTATCTTGACACATAGGGGTAAGTAGCAGAACAGGATTTGGGGGGTTGCTACCATTATATTCTGAATTATGACCCACATCATCCTCAAAAACACAAAATAATATGGTGTCCGCTTGGCTAATAACAACAAAGATGGTTATTTTCCAACACATTATGGTGAGAATCACTGCCTCACTTGTATATAGAAAACTTCCCATATCCCTAAACTTCAATTTGAGCCAAAGATAACCTTTCTATCTTGTAAATTACTCTTTCTGTAGCCAAAATTCTGAACTATACCTCAAATCGGTGAAAATTGTATATTTAGTCAGTATCAGCTATACATTTGGAATAAATTAATGAATGACTGAGTTTGAACTGACTCCACATCATGGAATATTTCTTACTTAAATAAGCTATTTTAAAAAGTTTGCAAAGTGTCCCATCTACCATTTTTATGCAAATGAGTGCCTCCATTATCAAAATAATCGATTTTCACTATAGCTCAGCCAATATTGCACTTAAATGAACAAATAAGGTGTCTAGACCTATGTTTTGAGGGTCAAGGATCTCAGTGAAACTATTCTTAAAGTGACCACATGTGCCCGTGGCATGCTCGTGTACAAATCAGTGCCGATTAAATATCTATCTCGTCTGATTCTTGTCGATGCTCTCCAGACAGTGTCAAGGAGATCAACCAGTGAGGTTGGTAGGACTGCACCGCAGGACACACTCGATTAAAAAACTCAACCACCCCTGTCCTTCATCATAGGGTTTTGGTTTTTCCAAAAAAGCTTCATCAGCTCGCTTGTATAAGGCAACACGGTGGTTCTCTTCAGAGCAGAGTAGCATGGAGCAAGACGAGCCAGGTCAACTTTAGATTTAGAAATGAGTTTGTCATCTTCCCCCACCACTCTTTCACTGAAGACTCACAATTCAAATAGCTCTAGCCAAGCCATGTGGCTCATCGGTCAGGAGCCTAACAAGTACACTCCCTGGCATGACTAGTATGTCGCAGGGACCCTTTGGTATTACCCAGCTGGGGATCGAACCCCTGACCATCCAGTCTCAGGGTGGACGCTCTAACTACAAGGCCACTGAGCTGTTGATGATATCCAGGGCCTCTTACGGGTGTGTAACTCTAGTGTAAAAAATGGAACCAAATGGACCTGTAACCCTTGCGGAGCCATGAGGCCCATAGGGCAGGAGCCTATCTCCTGTTTCTGTAGCGTGAGGCAGCTTGATGTACAAGTACACCCCCTGGGCATGACGCTAGTATGTAGCAGGGACTTACCCCAATCCAACCCTTGATGCTGAGTACCAAGCAGGGACAAGCAGAGAGGTACTGGGTTCCATTTTTCTGAGTCTTTGGTATTGACCGGCCGGGGATCGAACCCCGACCTCCCAGGCTCAATGCTAATGCTCTGACCACAAGGCCACTGAGCTGTTGATATGCAGCGCCCCTTAATACGGGTGTGCAACTCTGAATGTACAAATGGAACTAAGGGTTATGGGGGTCCTTGAAATGTGCCTTGTGCTACACTATATAGAACAGATCCTTAATTAGTATAGTTGGAGCATGCTCTATGGACAGTGTTGCGAGTCTTCAGTATGGTAAATGAAGGATTTATAAAGCGCTTTTATCCAAGGCGCTTTACATACATTGTGCATTACATTCACCCATTCACACACACATTCATACACTGATGGCAGCGGAAACCATGCAAGGCACCAAACTGCACACCAGGAGCGGTTAGGGGTTCAGTGTCTTGCTCAAGGACACTTCGACACTAACTCTGGGGGAGCCCGGGTTTGAACTGGCAACCTTGCGGTTACCATCCAGCCACTCTACCCCTGACCCACCGCCGCCCCAGTGGACGTCACCCATGCCAAGTTGCTGTGGATAATGGTGGGGGCAAATGACAAACTCCCTTCTTAAATCTAAAGTTGACCTGGCTCGTCTTCCTCCATGCTAATCTGCTCTGAAGAGAACCATCGTGTTGCCAGATAGCTGATGTAGCTGATGAAGCTATTGTGGAAAAACCAAAACCATATGAAGGGCAGAGATGGTTGAAAATCCTTGTCATTGGAGATCATGGACAAGCAGACAAAGAAGACTGATGAGTTCTATGAACACGATGACTGATTCATGTGACTGTGCATTTTGTCCTTTATGGTGCAGGCTAGGGTGGTCACTGTTTGTACACTGTTGCTTACATTTTTGCCTTTGAGTGTGTACAGGAATAGGATTGAATACTGTTACAGGATTGTGTGACTGTTTGAATGTTGTACTGCATATTGCAGGCCATTCTATAGTCTAGTGTGTATACTGCCGTATACTATTGTTCATACTAAGGATGTTTTTAGTTTGTGATGTTATTCTACAGTATATTCTAAATAATAAAGCTTGCTTAAAAACACAGCACCTAGATGTTATATGCAATATTGGTATCTCTTACGTATAAATGTGACTTTATTGTAAAGGCGGCACTGATTTGTACACTAGCATGCCAAGGGGCACATGTGGTCACTTTAAGAATAGGTTAACTGAGACCCTCAAAACATAGGTCTAGACACCTTATTTGTTCATTTAAGAAAATCGATTGTCTTGATAATGGTGACACTCATTTGCATAAAAATTGTAGATTGGACACTTTGCCAATTTTATAACATAGCTTATTCAAGTAAGAAATATTCCATAATGTGTAGTCAGTTCAAACTCAGTTATTCATTCAAAATGTATAGCTGATACTGACTGAATATACAATTTTCACCGATTTGAGGTATAGTATACCAAAGGGTCCCTTTGGTACATACTAGTCATGTCAGGGAGTGTACTTGTTAGGCTCCTGACCGATGAGCCACATGGCTTGGCTAGAGCTATTTGAATTGTGAGTCTTCAGTGAATGAGTGGTGGGGGCAGATGACGAACTCATTTCTAAATCTAAAGTTGACCTGGCTCGTCTTGCTCCATGCTACTCTGCTCTGAAGAGAACCACCGTGTTGCCTTATACAAGCGAGCTGATGAAGCTTTTTTGGAAAAACCAAAACCCTATGATGAAGGACAGGGGTGGTTGAGTTTTTTAATCCAGTGTGTCCTGCGGTGCAGTCCTACCAACCTCACTGGTTGAACTCCTTGACACTGTCTGGAGAGCATGGACAAGAAGCCGACGAGATAGATATTTAATCGGCACTGATTTGTACACCAGCATGCCACGGGCACATGTGGTCACTTTAAGAATAGTTTCACTGAGATCCTTGACCCTCAAAACATAGGTCTAGACACCTTATTTGTTCATTTAAGTGCAATATTGGCTGAGCTATAGTGAAAATCGATTATTTTGATAATGGAGGCACTCATTTGCATAGAAATGGTAGATGGGACACTTTGCAAACTTTTTAACATAGCTTATTCAAGTAAGAAATATTCCATGATGTGGAGTCAGTTCAAACTCAGTCATTCATTCATTTATTCCAAATGTATAGCTGATACTGACTAAATATACAATTTTCACCGATTTGAGGTATAGTTCAGAATTTTGGCTACAGAAAGAGTAATTTACAAGATAGAAAGGTTATCTTTGGCTCAAATTGAAGTTTAGGGATATGGGAAGTTTTCTATATACAAGTGAGGCAGTGATTCTCACCATAATGTGTTGGAAAATAACCATCTTTGTTGTTATTAGCCAAGCGGACACCATATTATTTTGTGTTTTTGAGGATGATGTGGGTCATAATTCAGAATATAATGGTAGCAACCCCCCAAATCCTGTTCTGCTACTTACCCCTATGTGTCAAGATACTTCATGACCAATTTCAGACTACCATGTCTATTTATGTAATTTTAGTGAATTAATATTTGCCTTTACACAATTTCGCCAGAGCCATATACCAAAAAGGGGGTTTTGAGGTAGGTGGGACATTTTGACAACTTTTTATCATAGCTCATCATGTTCAGCACATTTTTTCCAATAAGAAAACACTGATTAGAAGTATATTTCCGGGGGGTGCAGGAGACCCCCCTCCAGCGACTAGACTATAAAGATGGGTGTTACAATTGCCGTTTTCCATGTACTTGGAAAAATGCATTGTTTGACTGATAGATTTATCAAATGAGCTATAGGACAGATTAGGGCATCCTTATGTGTTTTTAGAAAGGTTGTGTCCATATTACAAAAATCCTTTGCTTTTGAGTCTCTTAATGACCTTATAATCTTTACCACTTCAGATTCGGTGATCTCCTCCAACCTGAAAATGGGCCTGTCATCCTTAATAGGATCACAAGTTCAAGTTCTAGTTGAGAAGCTTTGAGCCAGCTCCTCAACAGAATTTATAAAGAAACTATTAAAATGATTTGCAATCACATCATGGTCTAAGGTTAAAATTCCATTCACTTTAAGTTGGAGTTCCTTTGTTTTGTGATCCATATTTCTCCCAGTTAGTTTATTAACACTTTAACTGCTACAGGTTCTAGCGAACTGAGGATTACTGGTGCTAAGCGATTAACATTGGACTTTTGAACTTTTTAGGGGCCCACAGCGAGGGGCCTCTTATAGCGAGAATCACACCGCATAAATCAAAAGGAAGCCTAACTTGTCCACTTCAATTAAAAAAAAAAATTATGATTCTACCATCTTCCATTCTGGAGATATTGACCTTTTTCTAACACCTGCTTTTGCCTGCACGCTGCTCGTGAAAAAAAACAACAGAGATATGGAGGCTTGAAGTTGACAGACATTGACAGACAGATATAAAAATGAACACAAATAATATCATATACATACTATACACTGAATGAAAGCCCTGAATGTCTACTTTTAGGAGGAAAACAAATACACATTGATCCCATGTACAGTTTGTCACTAATTGGCTATTGAATGCAGCTTGCGCCCACCAGATAACTTTATTCACAAAATAAGGCCTATAGCGACATGTACATACTATATACCGTATGAAACAGTAGACTCTCTGCTTTCATAAGAAAAATACTAATACTGTAATAATAATAAAAATCACACCCCTGTGAAGTGAGCAGTGCAATTGCACTGCTCACTTCACAACATTGCACTGCTCACTTCACAGGGGTGTGATTTTTATTATTACGAGTAAGACGCGCGAACGCGGAAAGCGAACGCAGATCGTAAATTGCAATAACAATTAGAATAAATTACAGACATGATCTGCAGGGTGTCATAGTTAGTGCTTGGACCACGCCAGCTCCATATATGGTCACAAAAGACGCCATCACACTCATGTCACCATGACTCAGCCATAACCATATAAGGAGTCCCCAAAGCAGGACCACGCCATCACACTCATGTCACCATGACTCACAAATCACTCAGCTCCATATATGGGCACAAAAGGGCCAGGTCCACATATACAGTAAGCGGGACAGAAAGCGGGACAGACACACACACACACACACACAGACAGACAGACAGACGTGATCTGCTAGGTCTCATAGTAAGTGCTCATTGCATTCGCAATTACAGTATTAGTTTTTTTCTTATGAAAGCAGAGAGTCTTGATGCACATATCTGATCATAAAACGGACTTGGAAACTTTCTTCTGCCTGCATCGTGGTCAGTCTCTCTCCTAAGTTGTTAGAAAATATAAATCAGCCTCAATCGTAGCCCCATATGTGCCCTCTCCCTACGCTCATTCTGTGATTCGAGCTACAATCGCAGTAACAGGGGGGGGGGGGGGCAACTAGGCTTTGAGGAAATGATCTTGCATAATCAACATTATTGTCGATCGTCGTGTGCCGCTCCAAACATGTCCAGACATACCACTAACCTCATCGATCCAGTCTCGCGTCTCTATAAGGTGAGACGCGAGACTGGATCGGTGAGGATTATGTCTGGACATGTTTGGGAAAAAAAACAACGACGATGGTGGTGGATGGATGCGGCAGCAGCAGAAGCAGCACGTCAACGTGTTTTGAAAAAAAAAACAACGACGAAGGGGGATGGATGGTTGGATGCGAGCAAAGCAGCAGAAGCAGTACGTCAACACTTATAGGGAAAATAGCTTTATCCACCACGGCCTCCGCAGTTTAGGATGAGACATGTGTATTCGTTATACATTACAAACGGGTCAATGACGTCCCAGACGTCTTCATTGCGGTCTTATCACTGCAATTATATATGAATACAACGGTTACAATCACAGCCGATAGATAGTGTCTGCTGGCGAAGACGCTATGGCTTGCGATCAGCAGCAACGTATCATGGCGGTCCCTCGATAATAATGTGCAATCTGTCCATGACTAACTCCATGTGTCTGGCAAACGTTATGAAATCAAATGCCGATCGTTGCAGGTTTATATACGGGCAGAGAGCAAATCGCGTTGTATCTTTTTCCGAGAATGAGAGAAGTGCAAGGCAAGCCTAATCCTAGTATGCAGTTGAAAGCAGTGGGGAGTGGGGGGGAACTGCCAATTCGATCCAAGAGGAAGAGACCCCCCCCCCACAATTCTCCCTCGGGAGAAACCATGTAGAAACAGGAGGGGAGGGGGAATCGAGTGTATTCACACACACAAGAGCATGGACCCATCCATTTTAGATCCCCTGACATCTGCGTTGGTCTATGCCGGACGGCCGTCTCCATTACGTCGTAATGGGGGCTGCCTCCTCGCATAGACCAACCAATAGGCGGTGCCAGACGCTTCTCAGACCAACACCTCTTTTCAGCAGGGGGGGGTTTTAACTCTTTTTAGAGCCGATCGGTGTTACATTATGAGTTGTCCGGGCGCGTATATAGTTGAACTACAGAAATCAATAAAAATACGTATTTTGGACCATAAAACGTATAAAAACGGTATGCGCATAGCACGGTTGCGTATAATAAATGGAAACGCTTTCAGCATTCTAAGTGTTAAGGTTTTCCCATATCAATTTCCCATTTCCCCTGGCATCTTCTATTACTTTAATGAAAAAATCTGCTTTTGCTTTCCTTAAGTTCCTTACTACCTTGTTTCGGAGGCTTGTGAAAATCTGCCTGTCACTGCTGTGACCTGATTTATGTGATCTCTTCAGGGCAAAATCCCGCTCCTTCATCTGCTGCCAGAGGGCGCTATTGAGCCATGGCAGAGTGTTATTTTTACTAGGTCTAGACTTTATATTCTTTATGAATGGTGACACTACCCCGTTTATGGTTGTCACAAAAGTATGACTGCTACTCTCTATATCCTGACTACATAGAATATCAGACCAATCGAGGGAGGGGGGATAATCATCAAGTTCAAAATTTAAACGCACCCATTTGGGAGTTGATTAACACTATTTTTGACACCAAAAGTAACTCTGTATCTTGAAAATAACCCCCCACCCCTTGAAAATCAATAAAATAACCCAAAAAGGGCCATTCCGCCTGGTATGCATAAGTTATTCTTGCTGTTTTTCTATATGCTGTTGAATAAATACTTTCAAACACATTTGGGAATTAATAAACACTATACATAGAAGAACTGTAACACCTCAAAGTAACTCTGTATCTTGAAAATAACCCCCAATTCCTCATTAAAATGAGAAATAACACAAAAAAACGATTTTTCTGGCTATTCCGCCAGTTATGCATTCACTGATCTTACCGTCTGCTAATACTATTAAAGACTTTAAAGTCAGAATACTTTGTTGAAGATTAGATTTTAATTTCAAAGACAAAACAGGTCATTTTTATTCAGTCACATTGACAAATAACTTTAACTTTTCAGTCTCTTAATAGCAGCTATGTAATTCTGTCACTCCTGTCCAGATGCCAGCCTTTCTTGGAATTTCTCATATTCCAGTGTCGTTCGGTCACTCCTCTTGCCCAGGTACGACATGAGGGCATCTCCAAACTCCTGTGCTGTTTTCATCCTCCTCTTCCCAGTGTAATCTGCATTCGGAAGATAGGATCGACTTTAGGCAGAAGTGTGGTACTTTCTCTGGCAAACTGAACCTCCAACTTCATCCTCTGCTGCTTTGCATTGTTGTTCAGAGTTGTATCCACAAGGACCTCTCAACTTCCCCACTGTCAGTGAAGGGGCCACCTCTAGACTTCAGTGTGTCCAGCATGTCTAGTCTCTTCCTCTCCTTTCTTTGAGCCATCTCTTGTTTCTGGTCTGCCCCACTCTCAAATTTTGTCTTCATGAGTTTACTCCAGTTGAGTTCGACCTCCCTTTTTGCTTGGGCTGCTGCCTTGAAACCTCTGAAGGATGGAATCTGTCCAGCCCTAATCTCCTGGCTCTTCTGCAAAATGATTGACCTGCTGGCTGTGTTTAATGTGCGTAGCTTCTTCAGTCTGTAGTCCACCTTGCCACATTGTCTCTCCATTCCAATGTTGTGCACAGGGGTTTCATCTATCTTGGTTGCCTGTTCGCTGACGGTGCCGTGTCATTAGTCAGAAGGTTCATTGTTCCGAAATTACTATCCCTATCTCTAACCCTAACCTAAACCTAACCGCAAGCACGGGAGCAGTGCATGTTCGGACTAACGGGACTTCGGATCTATGGGCAGTTCCCTCGCTGACAGGATAGTCCATTGGGAAGGTCTTCTCACCAATGCCATAGTCCCAGCTCTGTCTGGCCAGGACAGTCTGCAGGTGGGGCTGCATGAGATTGGTTAGCTTCTTCACTTCATCCAAGTGTTCGGCAGCCATGTCTGACACTGAGTTCAGGATCTCCTCTGTGTAGGTCTTCTTTACACCACTGAAAAGCTTGTCAGACACTCCAGGATACTCGGGTGTTGTGAACATTGTGTAGTTGTCACTGATTGGCTGGCCCAATCCTGTATGCAGTCCCTTGTAGAACTCCCTGAGCTGAGTATTGGTAAAGGGTTCCACCAAGTGGCATAGAAGGGTTCCACCAAGTGCACACCCAGGCAGGCAAACACCACAAGGACCACCTTGAGGTAGGGAAGCTCCATCACTTCTCTGACGAGGCAGGCCAGGCGGTTGTTTATATGAGGGTTCTGGCTCAGGAACTCTGTCAGATGGCCAAAGTGGTAGGTTAGGACTGCTGCTGCCCTGGAGAGACACCCAAACCTGCTGTCTTTGTAGGCAAACAGCACACTGGATACCTGCCTTTGCTCAAGGAAGAGGAGGAATTCCTTGTAGCAGTTCCAGGGTTTGTGGGCATACTCAGGAGCCACCAACTTGTGGCACATGTCCAGTGCCTGTCCAGCTACACTGGCATTCTTGCTGTCTACATCCAGATCCACCATGAAACTCTTTAGCACTCCATCTTCATATCAGCCTCCAACAACCGCATTACCTTATCCATGGCACTGCTGAAGCCCAGTGTAGTGTGGGTGCCATAAAATATCTGTTTCCAAGTTGTACATCTCTGCCAGCAGCTTTGCAAACCCTTTGTTGTGCTCTGTACTATCAGTCATGTGTGTATCTACTAGTTTATACACATCCTCCACACTGACTCCTCTGACCGATGCCAGTATTTCGAACCCCATATCCACTTGCATTGCTATGTCCTCAGTGGTCTCTCCATGATTTTGCTTGCAGTCAACCAGGAGCCAAGATGCATTATGTAAATGTACCTTAATACAATATAACTTTGGAATATCTGACAGGTGAACCAAAGTCCTCTCTAAGATTTTATTATTTTTTTGAATGAAAGAAAATGTGAAAAAGTGTCCAATTTAGTTTTTTGGGTGGGGTGGGGGGTTTATTTCATGCTAGGTACCAAATCCCAATACAAAATATCTCCCAAATGACCCAATGCACCATCCCTGAAATGGGAATAATCATTTTCCAATATTTTTATTTTTAGGCCATTTATCCCCCCTCCCTCAATCCGTCTGTTTTAGAGCCCTGTCAAGATTATCAATTACATTTTTGGGGATAATCTGGTCAGAGCATTTTGGTTTTCTGGTATTGTCAAACCGTTTACTGGGACTATGGACCAGAGCTACATGTACAAGTGCCTTTTTATTTACACGGTTCATGTCGAGCTAGTGTTCTTTCTAGTTTTCCACCTACAAAATGTTAATTAAATAATATGTTACACAGAATGTGAGATATTAAATAACAAAATGTACTTTATTGTTGCACAGTTTTCAAATCAAACTTTATTTATAGAGCACATTTTAAAACAACCAAGGTTGACCAAAGTGCTGTACATCAGTGGCAAAAACAGAGAACAGGCAGGAGGAAACACAGAATATAAACGAGAAAACACAATAATAAAAATGACAAAAATATAAGCATGAAAGCAGAAATGGACTCAGGAGGGATTAAAAGCCAGGGAGAAAAGATGAGTCTTAAGGTGAGTCTTAAAAACAGCTGGTCTTGACTACGGAGCTGATGTGTTTGTGAAATTTAAAGGAGCTGTCAAAGATAATGCCAAGGTTTTTAGCAGATGAGCGAATATTGGGTGTAAGGGTATCCGGGGTACTGAGGGGAGGGGCCAAATGAGGGTCGAAGATTACTATTTCGGTTTTATTTTCGTTGAGGTTGAGGAAATTAGTGTTCATCCAGGTTTTGATGTCCTGTATGCAGTTGAGTAATGGTTGAAAAGAATTGAGGGAGTTGGGTATGAGGGGTAGATAGAGTTGGATATCGTCTGCATAGCAATGGAAGGAAATGTTGTGTTTAGACAGGATGGGACCGAGGGGAAGCATATATAATAGAAAAAGGAGGGGGCCCAGTATTGACCCCTGGGGTACCCCGCAGCTGAGAGGGGCTGGGGGGGAGGAGAATTGGCCTAATTGGACAGAGAAACTCCTATTTTCTAGGTACGATTTGAACCATGCCAGTGCGATACCCCTGACTCCGACATGGTGCTCAAGCCTTGACAGGAGGATCCTATGATCGACCGTGTTGAAAGCCGCCGATAAATCTAGGAGTACCAGGACCGCAGGTTGACCAGAATCTGATATTAAAATCAGGTCATTAAAGACCTTGAGTAGAGCCGTTTCAGTGCTGTGGCCTGGTTTGAAACCGGATTGAAATGTCTCGTGGATGTTATTGAGGGTAAGAAAGGACTGTAATTGATTGTATACTATTTTTTCCAGAGCTTTTGATAGAAACGGTAATTGGGAAATGGGCCTGAAATTTGCGAGAATTGAGGGGTCAAGATTATTCTTTTTAAGCAGGGGAGTTACAACGGCGTGTTTGAAAGCAGTGGGAACACATCCTGAGGCAAGACAGGTGTTAATTAATATTAAAATTGTTGGGCCAACTGCATCAAAAACCTCAGTGAGGAGCCGGGAGGGGATGCTATCAGAAGGGCTGTTTGTGGGTCGTAGATGTGAAACTACCTCTGCGAGCGATGAGAGTGATATGGGTTCGAAATGGGAGAAATAAGCAGGGCAAGTCGATACGGCTGGGTCAGAAACAGTGTAAAAATGTAGTGATCTGAGGTCGTCAACTTTTGAAATGAAAAAGGTTTGAAAATCTATACAAAGGTTTAAAGAAGGGGTAATAGCGGGTGCATCACGGGGATTCGTAAGGGAATTGAAAATATTAAAGAGCACCTGGGGGTTATTTCTGTTTTTGTTAACTAGGTCGGAGATATATTGTATTTTTGCTGATTTTACTGCTCTGAGATAATCAGACAGACTATTGCGTAAAATGTCCAAGGAAACATGGAGCCGGTCCTTGCACCATTTCCTCTCTGCGCGCCTACACGTGCGCCTGAGAGTGCGCGTGGTGTCATTTAACCATGGCTCAGGGATGGCTTTGGTGCGCCGGTCCCCGAGCGGCGCAATAGAGTCTAATATGTCGGTGCATTTGGAATTAAACATACTGAGAAGTGTGTCGACGTTGGAAATGCAGGGAGAATCCAGAGCAAAAATAGGGGAGGCATTGAAACTGTGGGAAAATAATGATGCGGTTAATGGGTTTATTTTGCGCGTGCGGCGAAGGCGAGGAGCAGGTTTAATTGCGGAGCAGGGAATTGTGGCAGTAAATAAGATGGGGAAATGATCAGAAATACAGGGGATGGGGAAAACATCAGTAACAGAGACAGTTAAGCCATATGACAGTATAAGGTCCAGTGTGTGTCCTTTCTCATGGGTAGCGCCAGTTTTGGCTAAGGTGAGTTTAAAAGAGTCAATTAAATTTAAAAAGTCCTTGCCAAGGCGGTTAGTGTCACAGCAAACATGGACATTTACATCACCCCCAATGTAAACATAATCATATTTTACCATAATTCCAGATAAAAACTCTGCAAAGTCATTTATAAAGTTCTTATTGTATTTCGGGGGGCGATAAACCAGTGCGCACAGGACTGGAGAGGACAGGCTTATTTCGAGCAGCTGGAGTTCGAAGCTGGAGAAGCTAACCTCAGGTTGGATTTGTCGGCATTGAATGTGAGATTTGTATACTAGGGCCAGGCCCCCGCCAGTGCTGGAGGTCCTAGGGGAATTGAAAAAAGAGCAGTGGGGGGGGGAGGAGATCAGTGAATGATGTGAGATCACCAGGAGTAGCCCATGTTTCAGTTAGAAAAAATAAATCGAGGTCGCGGGTGGTGGCGAAATCTTTCAGCCATGGTGCTTTGTGTGGTGGGCCTATGGATCTGGTATTAAAAAGGGCCATCCGAAAGTTGGTGTCCGAGGCAGGGCTGGTTGATGCAGGTGGAGTGGCGCGTCTCAGGGGGCGTAGGTAGGCATGACCAACACCACGTCTGATAGACGGCGGGTAGTTGCGTGGTCTGTTTAAGACTGGAATATGAGAGGGAGGAGCGGTCTGGGTTGAAAGAACAGAATGAACACGACTATTACCAACACAACTAAATAGATTAATTGTGCTAGTAATAGGAGCTGTGAGTGATGTGGTTATAGGTCCAAGCCTGATGGAAACTGGACTGGAATTGAAAAAGGAGGCGGAACTGTATAGGCTGGGGGACGTCAGACAGTGAGGGACGTATCCGGGCTGGACAATGTTATGATACTTCGCTCCAAGCATGGAGCGAGGTAGTGGAGGCTGATGGCTATGTTGGATGCCAGAGCATCGCTTCCCCGTCTGCTCGGGTGTAATCCATCTTTATAAAAGAAGGACGGACGTTCCCAGAACAGGTTAAAATTGTCAACGTAGTCTAGGTTGAAAGAGCGACAGACGCGATGGAGCCAGGCATTGAGACTAAGGAGTCTACTAAATTGTTCATCACTCCGACCAAATGTCGGGATAGGACCGGAGAGGAGGAGTGGTATTCCGTGGCTGCGTACGAGATCTATTAAATGTAAAAAATGGTCTCTTAGTTGCTCGGATGTGCGATGAGCTGCATCGTTGGTACCAACATGGACTATGATACGCTTAATGGAGGATGGGAGGGTCGGGAGCAGATCTTGGAGGGCTTTGGAAACTGACATTATCGTGGCACCGGGGAGACAAACAGTGGTGCAGTTAAAATATCGGACCCGTTTAATAATACTATCTCCAATTAAAAGTGAGGTTGGCTTGAAAAGTGGCCGGGGGGGCTGAGTGGATTTGACTGGGGCCTCTGTGCTGGGGGGCTGAGTGGATTTTACTGGGGCCTCTGTGCTGGAACAGGGGGGAGAGGGCAGCTGAATGGAGTGATCCACAGGGCTGTTTACAGCAGCCTGCAGCATCTGGTGTCGGGCAGATGTAGGCTTTCGCCCCGACCCATCGGCAGCTGCAAGCTGGGTGGACGGAGCTAACGCCTGTGAGCGATCGGTGACCGGAGCGGACAAAGTGGCAGTGGGAGACGAGCCTCCTGGGATCGAGGGCACGGGGGGGACATTATGACCAGGGAGCATGGGGAACTCGCGCTCGTCGAGAGTGGAGCGATGATTTCTGGAGGAGATCAACGGGGCAGGACGAGGATTATTGGCGTGGGACTGGGACTTTTTTCCTGTGATTCTGTTTTTCCGAGAGACCACCCGGGGGCCGGGGGTAGAGCTTGACTGGGGTCGGGTTTTTGGCTTGGCTCCCCTTAAAGCCCACTGGTCGAGCCGCAGCGGCTCCATGGGGACAGTGTCGTCCAGGTCTCGCCTGATCTCGGTTGGGGCGGCGGGGCTTGTGAGCACCGCCACCGACAACAGGACAGCGGGGTCCAGGTCACCAGCTGCTTGGGAGGAGATGGCAGAGACTGTGCCCACTTCTGGATCGTAGTCCATTTCCAGGGCTGGGAGGACGGGGTCGGGACATAAGGAGTCGAGCAGCAGCTCGTCATCTTTAATTTGTTGCAGAGTAGTTATTCTTCGTTCCAGATCAGCTATACGTCGGGACAGGAGGAGGCATCCGTCACAGTTGGAGGTAAGAGGCGGCATGATGATGGTGGTGCTGGGGAAGAGAGAAATCTTTGGCCGGTGTTGTATTATAGTGTTCTGATACTTGGTACTGTGTTCGGATACTCGGTACTGATACGTGCAATGTACTTGTATGTATGGTGTACTGCCTGCCCTAATGGTAACATAAGAGTTAGAGCACGCTGAAGGCCGCGGCTGGCAGGCAGTGATTGTGATGTCTAGTCTGTGACGTCATTAGGACATGAAGTATCCAAGATATATATGCTGCTGTAAGTGGAATAAACCTTGTGAACGTTTTGATGTGACCAAGTCTCGTGTCATGTTAATCTTCTCCCGGGCCGGCCTGTCTGTCTGTCCGCCGCCGAACCATGGAAATGCCAACCGGGTCGTCACACACCAGAACCAGACGAGGGTCCAATACGTAGAATACAGTTGATCATAACAGCCGGTAACAGAGTAATGGTAATGGGCAGGTATTGTTTACAGGCAGGGTGAGAGGTGGCCAGCCGGGCAGCAGTAGTATTAAATGTAAGAGCCTGTGCTAAATGCCAGAAACTTTCTCTTACTGTTCCTATTGCACATACAATATCTAATGTTACGTAATGCATTGTAATGCATAAATGCACTGTTCCCTGCATTAATAAAAAAATATATATATATTTGCATGGATCAAATTGTGTTGGACTAATATGATCACATCATGTAGCTAGAATAATTAATATGACTGAATCATGTTGCCATAATGTATTTGAAACATTTAATAGTAAATTGAATGAAGTTAACTGAATCATGTTGCCCCAACTTGATTGAAACATGTACTAGTAAATTGAATGACCTTAAGTAAATCATGTTGACCCAACGTGATTGAAACATGTATAAGTAACACTGTTCAATTGCATTAGGGTAAGTTCATATAGATGTGTTTAACCTAGACAATTGGAGCTAGTGCTGCCAAAGCAAACCATTCATGTGGAACCAATGTCCATATTTCATTCATGTTAAACCAACGTTTTTTTTTCTTTCAGTGCAAAGTTTGTAAAAATGTCACCTTTGCATCCAAAAACAACATATTTCCTGTGATTTTTTCTAATCAAGGGGCATGTATTCTCACATACTTTTTTGCCCCGATTCCAACGGTGGTGGTCTTATCTCTCTATGACGTCAGGAAGTGGGTGTAAACGCCTACTTCCTGTCCCCAGCCCCCCCCCGAAATGTTGTGGAAAAAACCGAGACCATTTTCGGACTCAGCACAGCACGACGAGCTGAACACGCTGATATCCAGCACAGGGACTTACGGTTCTCTTAATTGGCTAAATCTAGGGTTAGTGGGTTAGAACTGGTCATCCATATATGGGCGTCTTGTGGGATATATGGGCTAAGTGTGCATGGGTTAGAACTGGTCACCCATTTCTGGGTCCTTTATGTTATTTATGGGGTTAGTGGGCATGTGTTAGAACTGGTCACCTATGTATGGGTCCCTTGTGGGATATATTGTAACGTGCCGCTCACTCACACAACAAGTAGACAGTCTTCAGGCGTGCTGCATTTTCAAGTAGAATGTATTTATTTTGTAATCATGGCTTGCGCGCCAACCGGGAGCTCCACCGCTGCCCACAATAACAGAGTAAATCTGACAGCTTACACTTCCTGTGTCCGCTTCTATAACCAGTCGTGTCGCCTCCTAATGTGTCCGGCCGGGCACACACATTACACTACTCCCTTCTAAGACTGAACACACAGTCTGCGATAACATCACTTGGCATCAGACAGAAATACAACAAAACACATTTCCATGACACTAAAATACACATTTTTCCATGACACAAAAATACACATTTTTCACATTTTCTTTACACAAAAATACACATTTTCATTACACAAAAATACACATTTTTATGAAACACAGTATTCTTCACCTCAGTACAAAATCTTCTTGCCAAACTGGCCGTCTGACATTTCTCTGTGGCCTAGCCACCTGACTCCTGGTCATGTCACACGTACTTTCCTTTACCATTACATTGGGAGACTCATCAGGGCCCTGTGTTACTATTGTCCCTCTCCCCACACCCTGTTGGACCACGTTTTCATCCCCTAAATCCCCAGGGTACACATCCTCTTCTTGGGTTGCTGCTAACTCTATTTCCCTTGCTACAGGCCTCCCCCAAAGTGGCAGCCTGGTGTGCACCCCTCGGGCACATTGCCTCCTGCCTCTCCCTGGTGCATCCTGACCTATCTGTGAATCATTAGTTAACACAAAATCAGGATTCTCATCATCATCTCTTGTCATTGGGTTATCCCTTGATCTTATGTTCTGTGTATTTCCCATGTATGGCTTGAGTCTGTTATAATGTACCACAGCTTTGTAAGGACCATCACACTGTACCACCTCATACAGTACATCCGACAGTTTTCTCATTATCTTGAAGGGTCCCTTGAACTTCTTTCTGAGCTTCGGTGATAGGCCCTTCTTCTTTTGATAATCACGAAGCCACACAAACTCATTCTCCTCATATCTTTGAGGGGTTACCTTCAAATCAAAGTACTCTTTTTGTTTATTTGTGGCCCTTTGGTGATTTTTCTTTACAGCCTCCCTCACTGTGCTTAAGTAACCCTGTATCTTTTGCACATATTCACTCACATATTGGGCCTCCTGCTTTTGTGTTCCCATAACTACATCAACAGGTAGAGTAATCTCGTTACCAAACAGCACCTTATATGGCGTGAACCCTGTGGAAGACTGAACACTGCTTCTATATGCCATCATGACATATGGGAGCATCTCATCCCAGTTGCCCTGATTATCTTCCACAAAAACTTTAAGCATGCTGATTAAGGTTTTATTTAGCCTTTCCACTAACCCGTCTGATTGAGGATTATATGGAGTGGTCCTTGTTTTATTCATTTGTAGCATTTTGCACATTTCCTGAAAGACTTTTGATTCAAAGTTGGCACCCTGGTCGCTGTGCAGAGTGCGTGCGACCCCTAATCTCAACACCCATTCCTCCACCAGTTTCTTGGCCACTGTCACAGCCTCTTGGTTAGGTATGGCATAAGATTCTGCCCATCTAGAAAAGTAGTCTGCTACAACCATGATGTACTTGTTACCTCGCACTGAGCAAGGGAAGGGACCCATTAAATCTATGGCTATCCTTTCAAAAGGACGGCCTGTTACAGAGCTCGTCATTGGTGCTCTGGGGGACGGACCTTTACATTTGTAAGCACCACAGGCCTCACATGTCTTACACCACTGTTTTATGGCCCTCTGCCAGCCTGGCCAGTAAAATCTAGCTCTGATTTTGCCTGTGAGCTTTTCTATTCCTAGATGACCAGCAGTTTTGTCATTGTGCATAAAGGTTAGTATCTCATTGACTAGTTCCTCTGGAACCACCCCCCTCCACATAGTTTCATCCGTCCCATAATCTTGACTCTTTAAGCACAATACACCATTTCTCATGTGTAATGCACCCCAGACCTGCCTAAATGGCTTGAAAGTAGGTCCTGCAAGTAATTCAGCAGGAGGTTCAGTGTTATTCCCCTGTTTCCACTCCTTCAACTGATAAATCACAGGATCCCTATTCTGCGCTTCTATGAGGAAGTCCATGTTTGTTTGACAATCAGCACTTGCTACAGGTGCCATAGTGACCTCATGTGGCCCATCTAAGTCCACTGACGGTGTGACTGCCATATCATCTTGCCCTGTGCTATCTGACTGAGTATAGCGCCTGGACACCCCATCTGCATTACTGTGCAGTTTCCCGGGACGGTGAACTATATCATAGTGATATTGGTCGAGCTGCTCCAACCACCTGGCTAATTGGCCCTCTGGTTGTTTGAAGTTACTGAGCCAACGCAGTGAGCTGTGATCTGTCCTCAGTAAAAACTTCCTTCCTAACAGGTAATGTCTGAAATGTTTCAAGAACACAACCATTGCCAGCAGCTCTTTCTTAGTTGTAGAATACCTCTTTTCTTGTTTCGACAGGGCACGGCTGGCATACGCTACAACTCTCTCTCCACTGTCATACTTTTGTGATAGGACAGCGCCAATACCTGTGTCACAAGCATCGGTATCCAAAATAAACCCCAATTTCGGGTCAGGGAAGGCCAATATAGGAGCTGCGGTTAATCTTGATTTCAGCTCCTCAAAAGCAGACTCACATTCCAGAGTCCACTGAAACACCTTCCCCTTGTCTGTCAACCGATATAGTGGCTCAGCTATTCGCGCAAAGTCGTCTATGTAACGGCGATAGTATGATGCAAGCCCTAGAAAGCTTCTAGTCTCCGTCACTGACTTAAGTGTAGGCCAAGACCTTATACTCTCCGTCTTGGAGGGGTCAGTAGCCACCCCCTCTGCCGAAATAATATGCCCCAAATAGTTGACCTGGGATCTGAACAGGTGGCATTTCGATGGCTTCACTTTAAGGCCTGCCTGCTGCAACCTGCTCAGAACCCCCTCTAACCGTGACATATGTTCCTGAAATGACCGGCCCACCACTATAATGTCATCTAAGTACACCAGGCATGTTGTCCATTGCATGTCAGCCAAAACCAGGTCCATGAGGCGCTGAAAAGTACTCGGTGCATTGCACAATCCAAAACCCATGACGTTGAACTCAAAAAGCCCCCTCTTGGTCAAAAATGCTGTTTTACAGCGCTCCTCAGGATGCATGTCCACTTGCCAGTACCCGCTGGCCAGGTCCAAAGTGGAAAACCACTTGGCACCAGCCAGAGAGTCTAGCGTCTCATCGATTCTAGGAAGAGGATATGCATCCTTCACTGTGTTCTCATTAAGTTTTCTGTAATCGACACAGAACCGCATTGTATTGTCTTTTTTTCTCACTAACACCACAGGTGCCCCCCATGGACTGGTAGATGGCTGAATGATGCTCCTATCTAACATGCTCTGCAAATGGCTGTCAAACTCTGCTTGCAGATGGACAGGAACCCGCCTCAGAGCTTGCTTAATTGGCCTGGTGTTCCCTGTATCTATCCTGTGCTGGACCAGCTTTGTGCGGCCCAAATCAAAATCCCCAGTACTAAACACACCAGCATGTGCCCTTAGCATTTCTATCACCATCCTGAGCTGGGTTCTGTCCAACTGCTCACCACCAACATCGAGGACTTTTAGTAATGACTCTATTTCCCACTTGGGTTGCTGAGTGGGTGTTCGGGATTGCTTATCATTGCTTAAACAAGTAATAATTGCCGTTTCACAGCCCTCTGCAAAAATGGAATACCCACCCAGTTTTGTACCCTCTCTGAGACATTGGGGGTCAGGTGATAAATTAATCACACGCACAGGTAGTTTCCCTTTATCAGACCTGCCCAGGCTACGGGCTACCATGACACTGTTTTTCTCTGTGACCTCATTACATGGTTCCATGATACCCTCTGTGCATTCAATGTTAAGAGTACCCTCCACTTTACCCGGAATGAACATTTCAGACCTGGCAGGAATTACAACATCACTCATTACAACCACCCTGCAAACACTTCCCGTCCCTCCCCGTGAGATCAAAGGTACATGCTTACCCAGGATGGTGCAAACACGTTTCTGCATGTCAATCACTGCTCCGTATTTGACTAGGAAATCAGTTCCTACCAGCGCACGTTGGTCAGCGTCGCTGGCAACCACAAAGTCAGCAGCAAGGTTCAGTCCATCAATGTTCATGACAGTAGACCACCTCCCCATCACAGTGAGAGGCTGTCCGTTGGCCGCTGTGATAGGTTTGTAATAAGGTCTCAGCAAGTCCATCCTGCCTCCTGTCGCCTCTCTCCATATCCTTTCCTGCACCATCGACACCTGGGCCCCAGAATCCACCATCACCTCGTATTCCACATCTGCGATGCCGGCCTGTATGTAGAATCCCTCTCCTACCACACCCGAGGCTACTGTGGCATGATGATCCTGTGTGGCCACCTGGGCATCCTTGGCCACATATGGGCAGTCTCTTTTCATGTGCATGGTGCATCCACAGTGCCAACATGCTCTACTGGGCGCAGATGAAGACTGCGTCCGGTCACTCCCCGGGAAACGAGATCTTCCTCTCCCCTGTGTCTGCTCACCGGCAGGTCGGCGTCCGCCTCCTCCAGTGGGTCCTGTCGGTCCTCCCATCACTTGTCGTCCATCCCTGTCAGTTAGGTTTCTCACCTCGGTCCGTAACTGTGCAACGCTCTCACACAGTGACTCCAACAGTTCTTTAGGGACAGTCATTTTGTCATCTTCAGCAGCACCACACACATTAATCTTGTGGTGGGGGACCTGCTGGCCCTCAAGCTGCCTTATCTGCTCCAATTCACCTGCCACGGCCATAGCCTCTTCCATTGATTTGGGTTTGCTGCTGCGCAGGTGTACACGGATGTCAGTATTCCCAATATTAGCAATAAAATGATCACGGGCAAGGGAATCACGAGTAGCCCTACTGTAATCTGGATACGCCTTATCAGCCAGTCGACACACATCATAGCCGAAATCCCTCAGCTCCTCACCTGCTTTGCGTCTGCGGTCCATAAAAGCTGCACGGTTCCAGTCAGCATGCACAGGTGGTTCAAAGTGCCTCCGCAGAGCCTCAGTCAGATCTGCAAAGTTCCCTTTCAGATGCTGTGGTAAATTGCTGCAGAAGATCCTGGCCGATCCCCTCAGTGACAGGATTAGAAAGTTCAGACACTCGGCGGATCTCCAACCATTAACCTCGGCAGCTAACTCAAACTGCTCCATCCAGGCAGTCCACTCGCCCACTTTTCCATCAAAAGGTTCTGGCATAATAACCGGGCGTCGATCCCGCGCCGGTGCCGTTGAAGAGGCTGTGCTCTCCGGTGCCTCATTATCCCCCGTACCCGTTGGCATTGTACGTACCGGTACGTTGTTATCAAGTTGCCTTGAAGACGTGAGTGGCTCGCTAGCCGTTTAGCTTCTTAGCTTCTAGCTAGAGCCTGTGTAGTGCGTAGATTAGAACGTCCCGTCGCTGCCACCAATTTGTAACGTGCCGCTCACTCACACAACAAGTAGACAGTCTTCAGGCGTGCTGCATTTTCAAGTAGAATGTATTTATTTTGTAATCATGGCTTGCGCGCCAACCGGGAGCTCCACCGCTGCCCACAATAACAGAGTAAATCTGACAGCTTACACTTCCTGTGTCCGCTTCTATAACCAGTCGTGTCGCCTCCTAATGTGTCCGGCCGGGCACACACATTACAATATATTGGCTAAGTGGGCATGGGTTAGAACTGGTCACCAATGTCTGGGTCCTATATAGGTTTTGCATGGGCTTAGTGGGCATGGGTTAGAACTGGTCACCCATGTTTGTGTCCTATGTAGGTTATGTATGGGCTAAGTGGGCATGGGCTAGACCATGTCACCCGCCCATGTCTGGGTCGTGTATAGGTTTCGTATATTGGTATATAGTAACAAATAGTAACAGTTAGAACATATATTGGTAAAGAACTGCAGAAAGTATGCAATTGACAGCAAGCTATCATAAAGGAAATCTGTACCAGCTTTTTCTTGAATGCAATGGTAAGTTACAATAAGTGCACATGGTCCTTTGATGATCTTGGATGTGAACAACAGTGTATAAGTCTAGATGGATATGGATGGACGAACAGTCAGACGGACGGACAAATAGAGAGAGAGGACCTGGCCATTGTATAACATTTATAAAATTGTGTTGCAGATGGAAGCTTTTCATTGATTTCATGAGCTTGTAGATCTGCTATTCTGGGCAAAATGGGAGGATATTTCCCTAGGGAGGGAATTATGTATAAAATTATTATCTGAAGTAGGCAGCCCATGCACACACGTCAACTAGTGAATAGCAGTTAGGCGTGCACATTGTGTATAGTGGGACTAATGCCTATGTCCAGCGATGTGCTGTGGATATTTCAACTATAGGGGCTATGTCGCGATCACCGATTGAAATAACCTCTTAAATGTAGACCTAATATACCCACATACTGTATATCAACTGTATGGGAAAACTTTTGTGTTAGTGTTTTAGTGTTTAATTGTGCATTTACCTTGCAAACGTCATCTCTGAAATTGAATTGGTGGTTTATCAATCCATCAGCCATACAGTCGACTCGATCGACCAATATGGACCTGGCATCACCATTGATATGCATCCAAGGTCGGTCATTCCTATTGTTTCAAGCTGTGACAAACGTTAGAAAACTCTGAATGGCTGTGCAGCGGGCAACGTGCGTCTTCAAACTACTAGGGCGGCCTCCAGGGCAGCCCTACGTACGTCATTACATTGAGTGCATGCCGCAACATCGAGCAGAAAAAGAAGTGTGCATGTATATTAAGGGTGCGTTCGGAAATGCGCCCTGAACGCACTGGTGTGCTCTCTTGTCGTTCGTTTATTCAGTGCACTCAGTGCGTTGTCGTTCTAAAATCCAGTGCACTGCACACCGGGTGTGCCGAGTGCACGCACCCTGAGCAACCCTACCCTACCCGTGTTGTAACTGCATGGTCGTTCGTAAATAAGGCACACTGAACGCACTCTGTGACATCAACAAACTGACCACATTGCGCACGGTGCGTATAGCCAAACGCGCCCAGGGAGGGAGGGAGGGAGAGAGAGGAGGGAGGGACGGAGAGAGAGAGAGAGAGAGAGAAAGAGAGAGAGACAGGAGGGAGGGACGGAGAGAGAGAGAGAGAGAGAGAGAGAGGAGGGAGGGAGGGACGGAGAGAGAGTGAGAGAGAAGGGGGAGAGAGAGAGAGAGGGATTTACACCTTTATGTTATTGTTTCATAAAGTTGTTTTTATTCCACTTTTGCTTTGGCAATGTAAACGTATGTTTATTATGCCCATACATGGTCGTTCGCCAACAAGAAAAAAGGGGGGGAAAAAGTCCAGTACGTCACACACACACACACACACACACACACACACAATTGCTACCTGTGGTAGCTCAGTGTGAATGGTGTGTTAATTGTAACTGGTCGTTCGTAAATAATTAAGGCACACGTTCGCACTCTGTGACATCAACAAACTGACCACATTGCGCACGGTGCGCATATCCGAACGCGCCCTGCAGGGAGGGAGGGAGGGAGAGAGAGAGAGAGAGAGAGAGAGCTAGAGAGAGAGAGAGAGAGAGAGAGAGAGAGAGAGAAGGGGGAGGGGGAGGGAGAGAGAGAGAGAGGGGGGGAGTGACGGAGAGAGAGAGAGAGAGAGAGAGAGAGAGAGAGAGGGAGGGACGGACGGACGGAGACAGACAGACAGACAGATCTGTCTGTCTGTCTGTCATCTGTCTGTCCGATTTGGGATGGGGGAGGAAGGGAGAGAGGGGGCCGGGCGAGAGAGAGAGATGGATGTATAACGATCTCTGACAGAAAATGCATACTCTTTATAGTTTCATAAACTCAAGTGTTAATGTAACAGCTCTGGTGCACCCAATTTGTTTCATAATAAAGTTGTTTTTATTCCACTTTTGCTTTGGCAATGTAAACGTACGTTTATTATGCCGAACAAGAAAAAAGGGGGAAAAAAAGTCTAGTAGGCTACATGCACACACACACACACACACACACACACACACACAATTGCAGATTGCTACCTGTGGAACCAGCTGCAACTAATTATAATTAAGCCTATATAGGCAAGATCATTATTGCGCTTGCTTCATTCATCTCAAATCATTCGCTGCGACACCACGTACAAAGACAAAGACAAAGATATCATGGACAACGCCAGCTGCATCAAAGAACTCCACGAGGAGCTCATTAAAATTAGGGTCGACATGGACTTTTTGCTAAGCGTCGCCCTAAAATCAGCCCAGACCATTAGTGAAATGGAGAAAAAACTCGCTGCACTGAAGCTGCAGGAGCAGGAGCCGGCGAAAGCCTGCACATCCGTGCAGGCTTGCACACGCGACCAGGCCACGCAGACGGACCAGCTGGCCACGTGCGATGTCACCTGCACGGCCCGCATTCCAGCGCTGGGGCAGGGGGAGAGAAACCGCCGCTCTTGGCCAGACCTGGCCACAGAGCGGCTGATTGCCCGGGCCCGCAGCTGTGACATTTCGAGTTTGATCAGTTTCGAGTTTATTTTTATTTTTATTAAATTACGAGGCTACGAGCTAGTGATTTGTATATTATTTGTATTTTTCATTTGTGTGTTTAAAAAATAAATAAAAAAGTACATGTAGTACTTTTCTTGTTTAACATGAAGTTTGCTTCCACGTCTATTTATTTAATGCAATGTTTTTAATTGTGTGCAAAATATCGATGCTGTTCCGTCGAGCTGTTTAAGCTGAAGTACATCTGATTGGGATATGGGATAATTAAATATATATTTGTTTAAAAATATAGTATCTCTCCATATGTAAATCATTAACTATAAAGGCATGGCAAATGAATGGGTTAATTAAAAAATAAGTGTGAAATGTATAAACGTATATGGTCTGTTAAAAAACTAATATATTATAAAATATCGCTTATTAGTTAATTTTGTCAGGCATTTTTTGTCAGGCATTTCACAAGTCAGCTAATCATATGATGGAAGGGTCCTAGCCAGCCATTTTCTTGGATTGAACGCTACACACGTTGTTTCCTGAGAGCTCAGAAAACGGCGCTGCATGCTGGTTGTTGGAGGAAGGAGTGACGTCGGACGCCGGTTTGACAGCTAGCTGTCAGAGAGCGAACGCTAAGTCGAACCCTTTCATGAACTGTATTCTGGCCGTTTGCTATAACGGAGCTGCTATATCTGATCAGGGTAGAAATAAGCTGCATTGTAGGAGGAGGACAAGTGTGAGAATTGTTCATGGCTTACGGCCAGGGGAGGGGAGGGGGGGGTGAGAACTGGAAGTAAGCGAAGCGCCTCATTAGAGAGCGCAACTGGAGGGAAAATGAGGAAGACTGACAGTGCCGAGTTTAAAGTAATATTTAAACTGAGCGACCCAAAGGGAACGGGGGGGTTTAGAGCATTGCATCCTCTTAAAATTGCAGATTCCCTGAAAGGTGTTGAAATACATGTAGAGGCAAGAATACTAGGTGATGGCACGCTCATGGCAAAGTGCACGAGTGCGGAAACGCAAAAGAAAACCCTTAGTATCAGAAAGATAGCAGGGCAAAAAGTAGAGGCGGCTATCGGGAACAGAAATGAGGGAGTCAAAGGAGTGATATATGATGTCAGTATCGCCATAACCGAGGAAGAAGTGATCAAGCTAATGAAGGGGGGGAAAATCAAAGAAGTGAAGAGATTCAAAGCACGGGTCGGGGGTAATCCGGACACCCCGATTATGATAACGTTTGAAGGTGACAGCCTGCCGCCCAGAGTGTTTATTGGGTGCTTATCATTTCAAGTGAGAAAATATGAGAGGCCCCCGCTAAGATGCTTTAAATGCCAGAGATTTGGCCACATTGCTGCGTCGTGTCGCGGCAATCAGAGATGCTCAAAATGTGGAGGGGGGCATGATCTGCTAAAATGCGAAGCAACGGATGGCGAGCCGAAATGTTGCAACTGCGGGGGCACGCATATGGCATCCTTTAGGGGATGCCCACACTCTGAGAGGGCAAAACGTGTGCAGGACGTTAAAGAACAGCATAATATCTCGTATGCGGAGGCGCTAAGGAAGGTGACGGGAAAGGTGACAACAAGTCTGTGTATGTTGGCTCTGCTCAGGGGTCCCCGGGAGCAATCCCATGCTCCCCACAACCTGCAGTACCTGCGGATTCAATTGTGATAAAAAAAGAAACCCTAATGGCATTTATAACTGATGTGGTGGTGGCTACTGTGGGTACAAAGGATAAGGTAATCAAGGATCTAAGCAGGTCTGACATCCTGAGGGCGGTGGCTGAGGCAGCTGGGAGATACTTGGGAGGAGAAGCATGTGATCCTTCAGCGCTGCATAAATACATGCAGGAGAGGGGGTGTCCTATGACAGAAAGTAACAACCGCAGCAGGTCTAGGACAGGCAGCCAGGCAAGGGTGCAGCCTCCGCCTAAAACGTGGCAGAGGGAGGAAGAAGCAATGAATGACGATGACCTCCTACGTGGTGTTGATGGAGATGATGATTAAATGAATTATCATGTTTAGTATTTTGCAATGGAATGCAAGGAGCCTTATTGCAAATGGACAAGAGCTTAAGAAATGTGTGGACATTGGAGAGGATAAGCCTGATTTAATATGTATTCAAGAGACCTGGCTGAAGCCATGTCTTGACTTCGTAATGCCAGGCTATGAAGGTGTAAGGAAGGATAGGGAAGAAGGAACAGGTGGAGGGTGTGCAGTGTATATCAAAACAGGGACCCAGTACAAGGCAGTAGACATACAGACCAACCTTGAATGTGTGTTAACAGAGATATGGAGCTCGCAGGGGAAAATCACGGTAGTCAACTTCTACAACCCATGCAAGGTGTTAACCCTTGAGGAGCTAGACGCTATCATGGAGCAAGTCAGCTCCCCAGTCATATGGGTGGGGGACTTCAACGCCCACAACCCACTGTGGGGGAGTGAAAAGAGGGATAGGAATGGAAACACGTTGGAGGAGTTTCTAGAAAGGCACGGATTGATAGTCATGAACGACGGTAGGCCCACTAGAATCCAGATAGAGACAGGAAAACTGACATGCTTGGATCTAACACTAGCATCCCCAGCTCTGGCCAGAGTTGGGGGATGGGAAACCATAGAGGAATACACAATGGGCAGTGACCATTTCCCTATAATGAGTGGGTTTGGCAGGGCTCTGACAATAGAAGTGGAGGGCAGGCCCAAAGTGTTTAATTTCGCCCGTGCAGATTGGGAAAAGTTTGAAGCAGAGACAGCAGCCCTAGTGGGGGAAGTCGAAAGCCTTTAATGAGTCATTAAGCTCATTTATACTAACGGCAGCACAAAACTCAATCCCCATAAGGCAGAGTCCTAAAGACAGAGTAGCTGTCCCGTGGTGGAACAAGGACTGTGATGTAGCGCTAAAGGATAGGAATAGGGCCTACCGAAAGCTAAGGAAACTTCATCTGCAAAGTAATGCAATTGAATACAAAAGGCTAAGAGCAGTTGCAAGAAAAGTTATTAAGGAAGCTAAGAGGAATTGTTGGAGGAAGTATTGTGGCACAATAGGACCTGACACCCCCCTTAGGGAAGTATGGTCAAGAGTCCACAGAATGGCAGGGACATTTAAGAGGTACACAATGCCAGTTCTGAATGACGGGGTAAGGGAGGCAGTAAGCAGCGGAGAGAAGGCGAGCATGTGTGTCAGAGTATTCCAGGCTGTGCACAACTCAACAGCCTTGGGAGAAGAAGGGGTGAGGAAAAGAGCGGAGGTGTTGAGGAACGAGCAATGGAAGCTTAACCACTGCCACGAAAATAGCGACCCTTTTAATCTGCATTTTTCACTCAAGGAATTGAGAGATGCTATTCAGGACGGGGCCAACACTGCCCCAGGAAGAGATAGGCTGTGCTATGGCATGTTTAAGCATTTAAATGACCTTGTGCTTGATGAGGTGTTAGCACTGTTTAATGAGGTATGGGAGGCAGGTAGACTGCCAGCAGAATGGAAGCGCGCAGTCATAATTCCAATACTGAAGCCAGGTAAAAATGCATCAAGGCCTGATTCATATCGCCCTATAGCGTTGACGTCAGTAGTGTGCAAAATACTGGAACGCATGGTAACGAACAGGCTGGTGTACTATCTAGAAACAAGAGGAGTGTTTGTGGACTACCAAAATGGGTTCAGAATAGGAAGAGGCACAATGGACTCTGTAGCAGTCTTGGACTTGGAGATTAGAAAGGCAATAGCTAATAAGGAAGCTATGGTAGGAGTATTTCTAGACATTGAAAAAGCCTACGACTCCATGTGGAAGGAAGGGGTACTAATTAAGCTGCATGATGCAGGGGTAAAGGGGAGGATGCTCAACTGGATCAAGGATTTTCTCATGGGTAGAACAATCCAGGTTAGAGTGGGCGGGGCGTTCTCCGAAACAGTCCATATAGAGAATGGTACCCCCCAGGGCTCAGTAATCAGCCCAGTACTATTCAATGTTATGATTAATGACATCTTTAAAAATATAGGGCAAGGATTTGGCAGGTCCCTATTTGCAGACGATGGGGCCATTTGGAGAAGAGGCAGGAATGTGGAGTTCCTATTTAAGAAAATGCAAGAAGGGCTAAAGGCGATAGAAGAGTGGGCAGACAGGTGGAGGTGTTTGGGCTAAAACGGAAAGTACCGCAAGTACAGCTAAAGCTATACGGGGCGCCCTTAGAGCGAGTCAAGGAATTGAAATTCCTTGGAATGTGGCTGGATGAAAGGCTAACATGGAAAGTCCACATAGGGAAAGTGAGAAACAAATGTGAAAAAGTAATAAACGTCCTCCGGAGCCTGGCTGGGTGTGAATGGGGAGCTGAGAGGGGGACAATGGTAATGATCTATCAGGCAATGGTCAGGTCAGCAATCGACTATGGGAGCTTTGTCTATGGATCCGCTGCAAAATCCACTTTGGACAAACTAGACGCAGTGCAGTCAAGAGCGCTAAGAACCTGCTGCGGGGCGTTTAGAACGACCCCCATCCCAGCCCTTCTGGTGGAAACGGGAGAGTGGCCACTCAGAATTAGACGCAGCAAGCTAGGACTGCACTATTGGGCCAAACTGAAAGGATCTAGCCTGAGTCTGTCAGCCAAGTGCCTAGTGAACAAGAGTTGGGAGTTTGCCGATGGGAAGAAGAAGGGAAACTTCCTAGCTGGTGCTGGAGAGTTGGCTGAAAGAGTGGGAGTAGATAAAGACAAAGTAGGTCTAGTGCATGCGTTCTGGTCAGCGGTGCCAGTGTGGCTACTCCCAGAGCCCACTGTAGACCTAACGCTGTTAGACTGGAAGCAGGAGGGGGGCATCACGAGCTCCCAGGTAGAAGGATACATAAATGTGGCATGGGGGACACACATGCAGATCTTCACAGATGGGTCTAAGGACCCAGATAGCCAAAGGGCAGGGTGTGGAATCTACATGGTGGGGCCCCGAGTCCAGCAAAGCTTACGAGTCACAGACGGAGCATCTGTTTTTGCCACAGAGCTAATGGCAATCATTTGGGCACTTTGGTGGATTGAACAAGTTAAGCCAAACAGAGTTATAATCTGCTCTGACTCAGCTGCTGCCCTGATGACCTTGAGGAGTGGGACATCTAGAGCCAGAGCCGACCTGGTGAATGAGGCCATGATAAGCATGTATAGGATGCAGAAAGTGGGGGTGGATATAGGTTTCCTTTGGGTCCCGGGGCACGCAGGGGTAGAGGGGAACGAAATAGCTGATAAATTGGCCAGAATGTCACTCAAGAGGCAGCACATAGACGTAGGCATTCTGCTGGGCAAACCTGAGTTTTACTGTGCCATAAAGGAGGGGCTTGAGAAACAGTGGCAAGAGGAGTGGAATAATGAAGAGAGAGGGAGACTGTATTTCTCAGCACAGGCATCTGTCAAAAGGAGGAGTGTGTGTACGGGAGGTGAAAGAAGAGACTCAGTCAAGCTGACTCGGCTAAGGCTTGGGCACTGCGGGCTAGCCAGTTGCCTGAGAATAGTGGGAAAGCACCCGGACGGCCTTTGTGAGTGCGGAAGAGCAGAGACTGTTGTCCACGCCCTATTTGAGTGTGAGAGGTACAGGGCAGAAAGAGCCCAGCTATGTGAGGAACTAGCCAATATTGGAATACCCACTGTGGAGTACAACACCCTGTTCAGCCGGGGAAAGGAGCAACATGCTGTGGAGAGGAGTGTCTTAGCCTTCCTCCACAATACAGACCTCTATAAGAGGATATAGAGCACAGAGCGGAGTATCATCATGAACGGTGGAGGGCAGTAATACGCGAAAGCGTCTACACTGCCGGAAATCCCAACAGAAGAAGAAGAACAGCCATTTTCTTCCAGTCTGAAATTCATGTGTCGATCGAAAGCACGTACGTACCCCGGCACCGGCAAGGAAGTCAGTTTCTTCTTATTAAATCAAGTAAGTTCTACATGGTTCATTGTACAGCACTGGCTTGTGTTTTTCTGCATTTATGTGCGTCATGTCGGCACATGAGCGGTTTTATAGAGAGGATGTAAATATAGTATAGCTAGCTATAGCTATAGATATAGATATAAAAGTTCCCGCGTCCCCCCTCTCTCATCTCATCTTATTGCTACCGGCATTCGTGCTAACCTTTTTTTGTCTAATTTTTTTGGTTCCTAACACCATTAAACGCATGGTGTGTGTTTTTAGTGCATTTATGGGGTTCATGTCAACACACGAGATGTTTTATATGTGCGTGTTTTATATGTGCGTGTTTTAAACCTAGGACCTAATGAAATGTAAGCATGCAAAATTGCTAATGGTAGCTAGCACAGGTCTAATGGTGACACACTAGCCAAACGCTAGCATAGCAAAACGCTAGCATAGCATTATTAGATCTCCAAGACCACATTGGCTTAGCATAGCCATTTGCTTTGGACTTGTAGCTTTGCATTTTTGTGCCAGCGAAACAGCTAGCAGGGTCTGCCCGCGGGGTCCGCGGCTGTCCCCAGGCGTATCTCGGCCGTCTGTGGTCCGTTTCGGACGGGGAGAATCTCGTTCGGAATGGGACAAAATTAAGCTAAAATTGTGAACAAAGGAATTCTTATGCCGTGTTTATGTAACTCTGGGAGTGTACAAATGGAACCAAGTGCACCCCACAAAGTGTCCATTTGGTTCCTTTTACACTGAGTTATTATCTTTAATAATTATTTGCTCATTATAAATCAAGCTAAAACATGTTTTATCTCTCTGCTCTCGCTCTCTCTCTCTCTCTCTCTCTTTGTGTGTGCGCGCGCGAAACAGATAGCATTGTTTTCCGGCTACCTCGTGGCAGCACAAATGTTACCCAGAGACATATAGGGGTGCAGTACTTAGTTTAGACAGTTTTTGGTTTAGACTAGTCATTGGTTAGACCATTCATTAGTCCTACAAGTTAACCTATCTCAAACCCTCACCCTAAACCTAACCTCCCACGGGGCCAAAATGGGGGACCAAAATGGGGCTTTTTGGGTATTGAACCCTTATTGGGTGTTGTTTTGATAAGTTATTGGGTCTAGGGGTTGGTGGGTTATTGGGTTAGGTTGATACGAATTTGGGTATTGCCCTATTCATTTATTTTCACATGTTTAATCATGTTATAAAAAATCATTGACAGGTGAGATATTATGTTCCCACCCCTGTCTATCCCCTAAAAATACAGAGGGGTCTTTATCTCATTTCTAGCCAGAGATATGATTTTTTTAAACCTTTTTGGTTAGGGAAAGTTAGGGGTGCACTACCCATTTTACAACACACTGTTGAGGGGGGCGTAACGGCTGGATTTGAGCACCCAATGTCCCCCGAATGCCCCCTGACCCAATCCTTATTAATTGTCCCTAAACCCTAACTAGACCCCCACCCCAAAACACATCAAGGACCACCCCCCAATGCATATTAATTGTCCCTAAACCCTAACCTAGACCCCCACCCCAAAACCCATCAAGGACCACCCCCCAATGCATATTAATTGTCCCTAAACCCTAAGCTAGACCCCCACCCCAAAACCCATCAACGACCACCCCCAATGCATATTAATTGTCCCTAAACCCTAACCTAGACCCCCAGCCCAAAACCCATCAAGGACCACCCCCCAATGCATATTAATTGTCCCTAAACCCTAACCTGCTCCTTAATTGTCAACAACAACATTACAACAACAACAACACCATTACAACAACAACATTACAACAACAACAACAACAACAACAACAACATTACAACAACAACAACAACCACGACCTCCTGAGGGACCGCGGACAGCAGGTTGAAACTCGCGACCTCTTGAGGGACCGCGGACCGCAGGTTGGAAACAGAGACCTCTTGATTTACATTAATTTTTCACCCAATAAGTACATACATTACAACAACAACATAACAACAACATTACTACAACAACAACAACAACAACAACATTACAACAACAACAACAACATTACAACAACATTACAACAACAACAACATTACAACATTACAACAACAACATAACAACAACAGTGCCTCCCCAGACACTGGTTTCAGATTTCAGAACAACATAACAACATTACAACAACAACAACCACGACCTCCTGAGGGACCGCGGACCGCAGGTTGAAACTCGCGACCTCTTGAGGGACCGCGGACCGCAGGTTGGAAACAGAGACCTCTTGAGGGACCGCGGACCACATGTTGGAAACAGTTGGGGTTACCCAATATCTTATCATTTACATTCATTTTTCACCCAATAAGTACATACATTACAACAACAACATAACAACAACATTACAACAACAACAACAACAACATTACAACAGCATTACAACAACAACAACAACAACATTACAACAACAACAACAACAACAACATAACAACAACAGTGCCTCCCCAGACACTGTTTTCAGATTTCAGAACAACATAACAACATTACAACAACAACAACCACGACCTCCTGAGGGACCGCGGACCGCAGGTTGGAAACAGAGACCTCTTGAGGGACCGCGGACCACATGTTGGAAACAGTTGGGGTTACCCAATATCTTATCATTTACATTCATTTTTCACCCAATAAGTATGACTTCTGGTATTAGATATTGGGTGAAAAATGAATGGAAGTGATACGGAATTGGGCCCCCAATATCTTATCATTTACATTCATTTTTCACCTAATAAGTATGACTTCGAAGGTATTAGATATTGGGTGAAAAATGAATGGAAGTGATACGGAATTGGGCCCCCAATATCTTATCATTTACATTCATTTTTCACCCAATAAGTACATACATTACAACAACAACATAACAACAACATTACAACAACAACAACAACAACAACAACACATTACAACAACATTACAACAACAACAACAACAACATTACAACAGCATTACAACAACAACAACAAAAACAACATTACAACATTACAACATTACAACATTACAACAACAACAACAACAACAGTGCCTCCCCAGACACTGGTTTCAGATTTCAGAACAACATAACAACATTACAACAACAACAACCACGACCTCCTGAGGGACCGCGGACCGCAGGTTGGAAACAGAGACCTCTTGAGGGACCGCGGACCACATGTTGGAAACAGTTGGGGTTACCCAATATCTTATCATTTACATTCATTTTTCACCCAATAAGTATGACTTCTGGTATTAGATATTGGGTGAAAAATGAATGGAAGTGATACGGAATTGGGCCCCCAATATCTTATCATTTACATTAATTTTTCACCCAATAAGTAGACTTCGAAGGTATTAGATATTGGGTGAAAAATGAATGGAAGTGATACGGAATTGGGCCCCCAATATCTTATCATTTACATTCATTTTTCACCCAATAAGTATGACTTCTGGTATTAGATATTGGGTGAAAAAATGAATGGAAGTGATACGGAACTGGGCCCACAATATCTTATCATTTACATTAATTTTTCACCCAATAACAGCAACATAACAACAACAACATTACAACAACAACAACAACATTACAACAACAACAACAACAACAACAACATTACAACATTACAACAACATTACAACAACAACAACCACGACCTCTTGAGGGACCGTGGACCGCAGGTTGGAAACAGAGACCTCTTGAGGGACCGCGGACCACATGTTGGAAACAGAGACCTAACCCTAACCTTTAAAGCGCGATAGCTCCTCCCACAAAGGTCGACACGGTCCCATCTTTTAGTATGTTATATAGCTTGTCAAGACGAACATTTTGATATGTGTCTCTCCGCACACGGTCGCACGGTCGCTAACCCTAGGGTTACCCTTTGAAGCGCGATAGCTCCTCCTACAAAGGTCAGAAATAAAGGGGTTAACCCTAACCCTAACCCTAACAACATTACAACAACAACAACATTACAACAACAACCACGACCTCTTGAGGGACCGCGGATCGCAGGTTGGAAACAGAGACCTCTTGAGGGACCGCAGACCACATGTTGGAAACAGAGACCTCTTGAGGGACCGCGGACCACGTGTTGGAAACAGAAACCTCTTGAGGGACCGCGGACCACATGTTGGAAACAGAGACCTCTTGAGGGACCGCGGACCGCATGTTGAAACTCGTGACCTCTTGAGGGACCGCGGACCACATGTTGAAACTCGCGACCTCTTGAGGGACCGCGGACCGCATGTTGAAACTCGCGACCTCTTGAGGGACCGCGGACCGCAGGTTCAGAATCAGAATCAAACTTTATTGTCACATCACATTACAGGTAACATGGGTGAAATTCTTGTTTGTGCAGGCTCATCATTGCAGTTCAAAAGAAAGAAAGTGCATATTACATGGTTTGGGCCCCAATATCTTATAATTTCCATTCATTTTTTCACCCAAAAAAGATCACCTCCGGGTTTCAGATATTGGGTGAAAAATGAATGGAATTGATATGAAATTATCTGCATGTCAATGCAAACAATAAACAATAAAACATAATGAATAAAAGGCCCAATAAGTGCAATAAGCCCCTTACCCTACCCTTCCCCTCCCCCGATGAAAATTCCTTGAGGGGGATCTGAAACAGATATTCACTGGATGCCCTGGAGCTAGTTTGGGAGAAATTATGGGTATTTGCTGGGTTATTGGGCTTTTCCATGTTAATTGTCCCTAAACCCTAACCCTAGTTCAAACTCCTCTTCTTCATCATCGTCCTCCTCATCCTCCTACACCTTTAGGGGATTAGGTGCAACCTCAGGAGGGGGGTTAGGCTGGGATGTTGGGGTAACCCCTCCTCCTCATCCTCTTCCTCTTGGTCATCAGGTTAGGGTGGTAACTTGTAATTGGGTGAACAGTAAAGGGAAGTTGATAGTTAGCTGGGTGGGGGCCTCAAATGAAGCCTTACTAAATTTCCGTGATCGTAAGTACTTTGATTGACCTCTCGTGAACCGTACATTCTAGGATCATAATGAAGATGTCTACGCGTTCAGCAGAGAATTCTGCAAAGAATGGATGGTGATTGAACACGCCTAAGGTCAAGCGTTGACCTTTAAGGCTTTTTTGCGGCCTTCCAGCTTTAAAATTCAAAAAGAAAATTCCTGTCTTCACAAACAAGACTGTTCCTAAATGTTTGAAGTATGCCGATTCCGATGAAAGTGGTTTCGTAGCTCTACGACACTTCTAACTTGCCACCAAATCAAAAGAGACACGTTTTTTCAGCCCCAAAAGCTCAATTCCTTTTTTTGTTTTTCAAACAACACTTTTTCTGACTGACTTTTTCACACTGGATGTAATGAAATTGGTCCCGTTCAAAAAAGAAGTTTCGTTATTTGTCTAACATCTTTAAGGCTTATAAGTCAAAAAACGTTGGATATTACGGGCCCATCTTTTAGTATGTTATATAGCTTGTCGAGACGAACATTTTGATATGTGTCTCTCCGCACACGGTCGCACGGTTCCTAACCCTAGGGTTAGCCTTTAAAGTGCGATAGCTCCTCCCACAAACGTCAGAAATAAAAGTTAGTCGCGTCCACGCGTAGCTATCGATAAGACGAACGCGATGATATGTGGCTCGCTTCTGGTACTCAATTTTAAATTTAGCATTTCAACCAAAAACACATTCTTAGCATCGGTAACCCTATAAGCCTTGCGATCAGGTAAAACTAGGGTTATCTAGGGTTAGGATTAGGGGCTACGGGGGTCGCACGACAATGGCGGACATATCAGATCGTAGGCCTCGGAAAGCTGGAAACGCCAACGTCAATTACTTGTCTGACGGACGTATCGTTCAAGAGCTATCGCGCGTTGAAAACTAACCCTAACCCTAGCCAATTAAGAGAACCGTAAGTCCGTGTGCTGGGAAACACATATCAGCGCGTTCGCCTCGTCGTCCTGAGTCGGAAAATGGTCTCGGTTTTTCCCAGAAGATTTCTGGGGGCTAGGGACAGGAAGTAGGCTTTTACACCCACTTCCTGACATCTGTGTGCGCAGCAACACACATGGGTGCGTTCGGCTCTTCACACTGAGTCGGAAAATGTTCTTGGTTTTGCCGAGACGTGTGGGGAGTCTTGAACCTTTTTGGTTACGATCATAAAAAGGTTAGGGTTGTAACTAGAAATTGGGCGAAAAGTAAAGGGAGGTTGATAATTAGCTGGGCGGAGGCCTCGGATGAAGCCTTACTAAAGTTTTGGGGTCATACGTATTTTGCTAGGGGGTGGTGTCTGGTTTCTAGGGGGTTGTGTCTGGTTGCTAGGGGGTGGTGTCTGGTTGCTAGGGCGTGGTGTCTGGTTGCTCCACCCCTAGCAACCAGACACCACCCCCAGACACCACAACAGACACCACCCCCTAGCAACCAGACACCACCCCCTATCAACCAGACACCACCCCCTAGAAACCACCCCCTAGCAACCAGACACCACCCCCAGACACAACCTCCTAGCAACCAGACACAACCTCCAAGCAACCAGACACCACCCCTTCTAGCAACCAGACACCACCCCCTAGCAACCAGACACCACCCCCTAGCAACCAGACCACCCCCTAGCAACCAGACACCACCCCCAGTGCTAGTAGGATCCCCTCCAGTGTCCCCCCAGTGCCTCCCCAGACATTGACCCACCAAGTTCCCCCCCAGTGTCCCCCCAGTGCCTCCCCAGACAGTGCCACCCAAGTGCCTCCCCAGACAGTGCCAGCCAGTGTCCCCCCAGTGCCTCCCAAGACAGTGCCCACCCCCCAAGTGCCCCCCAGTGCCTCCCCAGACAGTGCCCCCCCAGTGTCCCCCACTGGCCCCCAGTGCCTCCCCAGACAGTGCCCCCCAAGTGCCCCCCTGTGTCTGGGGACAGGAAGTAGGCGTTTACACCCACTTCCTGACATCTGTGTGCGCAGCAACACACATGGGTGGGAAACAAACTTTATTGTCACATCACATTACAGGTAACATGGGTGAAATTCTTGTTTGTGCAGGCTCATCATTGCAGTTAAAAAGAAAGAAAGTGCATAGTACATGGTTTGGGCCCCCAATATCTTATAATTTCCATTCATTTTTTCACCCAAAAAAGATCACCCCCGGGTTTCAGATATTGGCTGAAAAATGAATGGAATTGATATGGAATTATATGCATGTCAATGCAAACAATAAAAAATAAAACATAATGAATAAAAGGCCCAATAAGTGGAATAAGCCCCTTACCCTACCCTTCCCCTCCCCCGATGAAAATTCCTTGAGGGGGATCTGAAACAGATATTCACTGGATGCCCTGGAGCAAGTTTGGATGAAATTATGGGTATTTGCTGGGTTATTGGGCTTTTCCATGTTAATTGTCCCTAAACCCTAACCCTAGTTCAAACTCCTCTTCTTCATCATCGTCCTCCTCATCCTCCTAGACCTTTAGGGGATTAGGTGCAACCTCAGGAGGGGGGTTAGGCTGGGATGTTGGGGTAACCCCTCCTCCTCATCCTCTTCCTCTTGGTCATCAGGTTAGGGTGGTGACTTGTAATTGGGTGAACAGTAAAGGGAGGTTGATAGTTAGCTGGGTGGGGGCCTCAAATGAAGCCTTACTAAATTTCCGTGATCGTAAGTACTTTGATTGACCTCTCATTTACCGTACATGCTAGGATCATAATGCAGATGTCTATGTGTGCAGCAGAGAATACCCGAAAAGAATGGATTGGGATGAACAACTGCGGGACCCCATGACCTGACATATGGCAGGCCAAAGGTCAGGGTCAAGGTCCTGTTATGTAGACAGCACTATAATTGCATTGTATGTAGTCATAGCACGTCATAGTACATATTTATAGCATAGTAGTATATATGTATAGTTTATATGTATAGTTTCATTATATAGATATTCCACTGTTACTTTCTTAGATTACGCAAGTTTCATGATACATGCTTTTATGTGATGTATTCCCATGCTTGTTTTGTTCTTGCCTAATGTAAGTCGCTCTGGATTAAGAGCGTCTGCTAAATGCCTAAATTGTAAATTGTAAACTGACATTGCCTCACACATATCCCTGGCCAACCCAAGTCCAACCCCAGTCTTGAAAGAAACAACCATAGCTCAAAGTTCAAACATTTATTAATTGCACACACACACACACACACACACACACACACACACACACACACACACACACACAGGGGCGCTCAGGGTGTTGAATCTGTAGGGGGGGCTTCCTCAGCCTCAGAGGCCTCTTCCCTTGTGATCGGGGAGGTAGTGGGAGGAAGGGGGGGAGCTTCCTCAGCCTCAGAGGCCTCTTCCAATGTGATCGGGGAGGTAGTGGGAGGAAGGGGGCGGGGCTGGATCTTCATGAGGAGCTGATTTAAACGGGATCGGGGAGGTATTCTGTTGAAGTGGTGAGCCTTTTCAGCCTCATATCGTTCACCGTGGATGGGCGATGGAAAGTAGTTGGCTTCATCCTCTTGGTGGATGGGAGAGGTAGGGAAGAGGTAGGGGAAGGTTGTGCTCCAGTGGTTCCCTCCACTGCTGGGGGAGCTGTATCTGTTGAAATAAAGATTATTGATTTAGTTTTACACACACACACACGCACACGCACACACACACACACACACACACACACACACACACACACACACACACACACACAATTATTCATCAATTCCCCTTGAGCTATTGTTCTCACCTTGTGGCTCTGCTGGGGGACACTCATGCGACATCCGTTCTTCTGGAGGTGTTGAAACAAATAGAACATATAGGTATTTAGGACCAATTTCACATCAAGTCCAATTAATCTAGTCACACACAAGTATTCTTACAATTTGAAGAGTAATTGTAAATGTCTTACCTAAGCCTTTGAACAGGCGAATTTTGGGATTAAGATTCCCTTGCGGCATCCTTCGGAGGGCCCTTTTCGTTTCCGGGGTGAATATTATTTTGGGAATTAAGACTGTTACAGGGGAGGAGGGAGAGCGTTGCCGCTTTCGCCCTTTCACCTGTTCCACCTCCTGTTCCTCCTCCTCCTGTTCCTCCTCAGACAAAGTTGAAGACTCTGTAATCACATCAAACAAAACATAAATAGTCTGATAGTGTGTTGTCTTTAACTGGTCAACGGAATTGCTGAATATCTTGGTTCATGAGAATCTTGCATACTGTACGTGTACAGCATTGGCACTCACCGGAGTGATCATCCAAATGGACACTGCAGTCACTGTTGCTGGTGTCTAATTCCTCCTCTTCGTCCTCGTCTTCCTCCTCCCGTTCCTTCTTTTTCTTTTCTTCCTGGAACTTTTTATACCCCTCCATGAGGAGGACCCGGGCAGCCATAACCTCCTCCTCACCTGGGATGCTCACGTAGAATTTGTTGGCTGTCTCCTCGGAGTGTTTCATCGCTGCGCTGACCTTTGCCCGGCTGGTCACATCCAGGGTCTTCCGTGACTGTGAATGGAAGGGAAAGGATCTAAATAATACTACTTAGCAGCTTTCTGAGTAAAGCTCAAGGTAAAATGAAGGCATGGTTTGACAGGAAGGCTGTGCATAGAGTGTTTGCTGTGGGTCAGAGGGTGTTGGTGCTGCTCCCACTGCAAAGCTCAGCCTTCCAGGCCAAATTCAGTGGTCCTTATGTGATTGACAAAAAAATAAGTGAAACGGATTATGTGATTTCGACGCCCGATCGTCGCAAGAAGACAAGGGTTTGTCATGTGAATATGCTCAAGCCGTATCTGGCTCGCACCGAGTCAGATACTCCTGTTATTCCCGCAGTTGTCGCCTCACTTTCTGCAGCAGCGCCGTCACTTTATTCCCCTGAGAGTGATGGGCTGCGTGTAAAAGGTTCGTCTGGGTCACGTATACAGAACTCTGAAATATTGAATGATTTACCGGGGTATTTAAAACATTTGGGTCCCCAGGCGCAAGCAGACATTATTGATTTGATGGAAAATAATGTGAATCTGTTTTCAGATAACCCATCATGCACATCAGCCCTTTCTCATGATGTAATTGTACAGAAGGATTGCCCTCCTATTAAGCAACATGCCTATCGGGTTAATCCAACCAAGCGTGCTTTACTACGAAAAGAGGTTGACTACTTGTTAGAGAACGGGCTGGCTGTTCATAGCAGCAGTGCGTGGTCTAGTCCCTGCTTGCTGGTGCCTAAGGCTGACGGGAGCCAGCGGTTTTGTACAGATTTTCGTAAGGTTAACAATATAACGCAGGCTGACAGTTATCCGCTCCCGAGGATGTTGGATTGCGTGGATCGGGTGGGGTCTGCTAAATTTGTAACTAAATTGGATTTGCTAAAGGGTTATTGGCAAGTGGCTTTGACACCCCGTGCATCAGAGATCAGTGCATTCGTGACACCAGACGGTTTATACCAATATACAGTGATGCCATTTGGCTTAAGAAATGCACCAGCGACATTTCAAAGATTAATGAATAATGTACTAAGAGGCGTGGACAATACAGAGACTTATTTGGACGATGTTGTGGCATATAATGATACTTGGCTTGAGCATATACACACTTTGAGACAGATTTTTCAGCGGTTAGGAGAGGCTAACCTGACATTAAATTTGTCAAAATGTGAATTTGGTTGTGCGACCGTAACGTATCTTGGGAAGCAGGTTGGTCAGGGCCAGGTACGTGCTATTAATGCAAAAATCCAGGCTATTCTAGAATATCCTGTGCCAAGGACTAGGCGTGAGCTCTGCCGGTTTTTGGGCATGGCAGGTTACTACCGGGGGTTTTGCAAAATTTTTGCTGCCGTCACTGCGCCGCTGACTACGCTGACTAGCGTCAAAAGAGTATTTATCTGGTCGCCTGCCTGTCAGTTAGCGTTCGAATCCTGCAAGGCTCTCCTCTGCAGCACTCCAGTCCTGGCTGCGCCCGACTTCACCAAACCGTTCAAGCTGGAGGTGGATGCCAGCGCCTGTGGGGCCGGTGCTGTCCTGCTCCAGGAGGATCTTCAGGATATCGATCATCCCATCTGTTACTATTCAAAGAAATTTAATTCAGCGCAGGGTAACTATAGTACCGTTGAGAAGGAAGCTCTCGCCCTGTTACTTGCATTACAATTTTTCGAGGTATATGTTGGCTCAAGCCCGTTGCCTATTGTTGTCTATACTGACCATAATCCCCTTGTGTTCCTAAGGCAAATGCAAAATTCAAATCAAAGACTGATGAGATGGTCCTTGATGCTACAGGACTTTGAAGTGGAAATTCGCCACAAGAAGGGGACGGACAATGTCCTTGCGGATGCCCTTTCCCGGGTTTAAGGTGCTCTCTTCTGTGAGAAGAAGTTATTTGGGGATATAACTTCTTTTCGGGAAGGGGGGTGTCACGACTATGGTCGTGTGTGGTTATGATTAATTATGAGTGTTATGATTTATGAGTGTTATTTTGGATTATAAATATATATATATATGTTTATTGCTAATAGTATATATATATTTATATGGTGGTATATTGTTATAGTATATATATATGTATGTGGATTATCTTAGGCCTAGATGTCTTCTAATATATATCTATATCTGTGCAGCAGTTGTTATGAACCTGTATTAGACTAACTCTCCTCCCATGCAGAGTATACTAATGGGTCTTCAGACAGACTGATTGTCATCAGCTGTGTGTCTGGCTTAACCCTGTCGGTCATGACCATGGAGGTCTGATCAACCTCCCTGATTGGCTGACGGTCACGTGAGGGAGCGAACGGCCGTAGCTCCCACACTACTAAGCCCATTCATGCCCAGCCCGGCGCTGGGGAAACACTTCTAAGGTCTTTCCCCCATCCGCCGTACTGCTACATTATGCCAACTGTTTTCGTTTGTTCTTTAGTTTGTGAAGTTGAACCTTTGTGTTGTTAGCCGTTATTCCCTTCGGAAAGGTATAACGTGCTATAGTTTTGTTTTGGTAATCCGAGTTTGTATTTAATTTGAAGTTGAAGAGCCATTTATTTGTACTATTGTTAATTATTATATTTATTCCCTATACTACTGAATAAATACTTGCATTAAGGCCTTGGTTTCCGTTTCTCCTATCTATCTTACATTACCTTTTACCCCTAGACATATGGTTTTGTAACATATTTGGGTCTGCTTATGAGTCTGTTAAACGTGCTTGGTCTGAAAGATTTACCTTGCTGGATGCTGATGACCTTGAAGGTAGGCTTCCCTTCCAGGTCATGTCCTACCCACACCCTCTCAACCCTTTTTCCAAGGTTCCGCAAGGCCTTCCCCCCGCCAGTGCAAAATCCAAGGTTTGAGCTGATGCCCTGTGCCTTTGTGACACTTGATAGATCAAGTAGCCACTGCAGCTCCTCCTTCTCCAATGCCAGGGGGGCAGGGCCGTGGCTGCTGCACGACTTGTGATCTTTAACCTACCACAGGTGGATATCATTGTTTGATGTTAGGCTTGATAAGAAGTTGGGAAAACCATTTCTTATCAAATCAATTAAGTTTTCCACCCAAAAAAGTGTCGCCATACTAACCCTGATCACAGAAACCTCTTTAGTTTAATGAAATGTGGAACAGGGACCCCAATAATTCTACCAATATAATGGTAACACAAAAATACACATTGATAATGGAATCGTTAGAAGTCTTGACTCACATAGATCACAAATCCGCCCTTGCAAGCTTTTGCTGCATGGACCTCGGACACCTGCATGTTTTTGAACACACCGGCCCGATGGCCGTGTGTGATTGCGAGGTATCCGGCCAGGAGCCGATGTATCTCCTTCAACGTGGTTATTTGGAAACAGGCCTGGAGTTGTTCTAAAAAGAAAATAGAGTTTAAACTTGGCATTTGTTTAACAAGCGGTACACATATCAACTTGTGTTGAATATTCCTTTTGTTGCAGGTCCACTGGTAAGTATCATTATTTCTTTCTTCGAAGGCATATTTCTTTACAAGTTTACTTACCGAGCAGCACCGGCAGCTTGTCCTTTGCGATTTTCAGGAACCGCAGCTCAGAGTAAACATCGAGTTCCTCGTCTGTATAGAAATGCATACAATTAGTTTAAGATAAAGGTCTTACTGTGTGCTGTGGCATTGTGTTTCATAGTTTTTTGGTTTGTCCAAGACACAGTATTCTCTATGACTTTACGGTCTGTAAATACACTCACTCGAAGACAATATATGAGTTAAAAACTAAGGAGTTAGTCTTTGGTGGAAACTCTGTGAACTCTACCTACTTTCTGATCTTGTCCAGATCAAGGAGGGGGCGGAGGTGGCCTTTCCCCAGACAACCCAGGCTGTTGCACACCTTCGCTGCACGCCTGCCTCTCTGCTGCTGGTTGTCCCGGTGTTTCGGGTCATTCTGTCTCAATGAGATTAGGTGTTCCACCCAATCCTCAATGATGACGGCTGTTGACAGAAACACATTTGTGAGTGAATACAGGATTATTTTTTTTCCATATCAAAAGGACACACGTCAAGATGTCGTAAATCGTCAAAGTTACTAACAAATTCCAGTTAAAAAAATGTAAAAATGAAAAGGATACTTACAAGAGAGGCCCTCCCCCTGTATGTTCTTATTCTTCTCTGTGGCCTTTCTGCCTGCCAGCCCCTTGACCGGGGTGAGGTGGACCTTTTTAAATGTTTCCAGCACATCTAACCTCCTCCTCATCTCCACGTTCTCCCCTAAAATCCGCTGAAACTCGGCCCGCATTTCTACGCAGGCCGACTGCGAGCAGACTGGGGTTGAGTTTGAAGAAACATAATTAATATAGATAGATATCTTAGCTGTCAAACATCCTTATTATTCAATATTGATTTTGTCAGGCACAACTTCTATCTGGGCCTGGGCCTGGGCGCTGGGTGCTGGGCCTGGTTTCTGGGCCTGGGCGCTGGGTGCTGGGCCTGGTTTCTGGGCCTGTAGCTGAGCTGCAGCTGTTAAAAAAAGCATTATTAATGTAGTTGACCTTAAACAACACAAGTATACATACAATTGGAACGGTAATTGGACCTACCTCCTTCAAATATGTCTATCCGGCTGACCATGTCCACACCAGTGGCCCGTAGGTCACTCAGTTTGGACATGGTCAGGCTGCGCTTGGCTGCTGTCGCCAAGCGCTTTTTTTCGTCCCCCTGTTGAAAAGCAACAGGTTAAAATTGGCCCAATAACAGTGCAATGTACCCTAACCATAACATAGCAGACGTTTTTCAGCTTTCTTCGCAAAACCAATGGTAAGGTTTAAGTGGCAAGCACACATAATTAACTTACTTCTACACCTACCTCCTTCAAATATGTCTATCCGGCTGACCATGTCCACACCAGTGGCCCGTAGGTCACTCAGTTTGGACATGGTCAGGCTGCGCTTGGCTGCTGTCGCCAAGCGCTTTTTTTCGTCCCCCTGTTGAAAAGCAACAGGTTAAAATTGGCCCAATAACAGTGCAATGTACCCTAACCATAACATAGCAGACGTTTTTCAGCTTTCTTCGCAAAACCAATGGTAAGGTTTAAGTGGCAAGCACACATAATTAACTTACTTCTATCTGGTGTACATCGGCCAGGTGCTTGTCAATCCTGCTGACCTTCTTCTTATCACATATTGGGCATGTGGTGTAGTCCTTGTAATGGACTCTACAGTTGCAATATAAATGTATACAAGGTAAGCAAAACCAGTGTAGAAAGCGTATTACACCATTACACAATATTAATTTTCTCATTAAACAATAACACTGCAGGAGTCAACTTTACCTTCCATATGCGTAGTCTTGAAGGAGAAGCCTCTCCTCAGTATTGACAATTTTGTGTCCTTTTTTGAGGTGGGAGGTGAGAAACACCACCTTCTCACATGTTGGACATGCAACTTTATCCACGGAAGCCTAAAACAAAAGTAAAAAATTGGGATTAGTACAGTTAATTGAAAGGTTTTCCATTGTTGAATTCTTCTTCCAGAAATCCATCCCCTTTTAAAACCATTTATAATATAATTATTATCTGCTCCCCAAAATGTACACACATGTTGAAACTGAAAATCAGTTCTACTTGTAAATACAGCACCATCCAAGAAACCAAGAAGTTGCTAAGCAAAAACCTAACCATGGCCCCAAAAATATAGAATATTAACTCACAGGCATGTCGATGAGTTGATGCAGTTGATTCAATTGTTTGTACGTTGAGTTTGTATGTATCTAGCTCTCACTTGCAGCTCTGTCTCTCTCTCTCTCTCTCTCTCTCTCAGTGCAGACAATGAATGAAGCACATGGCACTTCCCCCCCCTTATATACTCTTCCAGCAGGTGAAACAAATTAGGTTTAATTGTTTATAATATGGTTAGGGTTGGTGTCAGTAATTGGGCTATATTAAAAAGGGAATTGATAAGATGTTGGGAGAAGGCAAGTGTTTGGATTGGTGTGGTCGACGTGGAAGAATGCATGGATTTGATATGGAATTGGGTACCCATGATCTTATCAAATCCTAACCCTAACCCATGATATCACTACATGATATTACCATTTCTTTGGAGAGGAAAAAACAGACTAATCCTAAATGGACGACTCAGATTTAGGTGTAAAAGGAACAACATTTATTTAACAAAAGCAAAAGAAAACAAAAAAACAGAAATTTCATATTTTTTTAGGCTGCTCCAGATCCTCCGGAGGCAGCACGTTGACGGCGTCTCCTCAGGGCTCGCTGTCTGGCCTCCAGAAATCGGAGGTATATGAGGAGTACCTCATACCTCCTCCTGCCTCTGACCTGGAGTTCAAATTCCTCATTGTCGTCCTCATCGTCCTCCTCATCGTCAGGGTTAGGTATGGGGGCTGGGAGAGGGTCGGGTATTGGGGCTGGGAGAGGATCGGGTATGGGGACTGGGAGAGACTCGACCGCTTCCTCCTCGTGCTCCGGGGGATCTGGGCGCGTGGCGGGGGGAGCCAACTGCTCAGGAGGGGGGTTGGAGTGGGTTCGGGGGCGGCGTGGTGGTGGGGGTGGTGGTGGTGTAGGTTCCATTCTGTAAAGTTATTATAAAGATAAAGATTTCAGATTGCAAATAAGACACTTTTTATAGTGCATTTGAAACATAACATAATTAACATAAACATAATTTTACCAAAAACTAACCTCTCGATTGGTAGCTCTCTCCTCTCAAGATGATCGAAAAGAACACCATGTGCTCCCTGCTTTCCTTAAATACCCTAACCACAGGTGTACCCAATCAGTCTTGACGAGTAAGGGGAATGTCTTGGTTTTGATAGGTTGATCGGGTTAGGATAAAATGAATGGATTTGATATGGAATTATATGCATGTCAATGCAAACAATAAACTATCAAACATAATGAATCAAAGGCCCAATAAGCAGAATAAGCCCAGTCCCCCCAGTGGCTCCCCAGACATTGACCCCCCAAGTGCCCCTCCAGTGTCCCCCCAGTGCCTCCCCAGACAGTGCCACCCAAGTGCCTCCCCAGACAGTGCCAGCCAGTGTCCCCCCAGTGCCTCCCAAGACAGTGCCCACCCCCCAAGTGCCCCCCAGTGCCTCCCCAGACAGTGCCCCCCCAGTGTCCCCCACTGGCCCCCAGTGCCTCCCCAGACAGTGCCCCCCAAGTGCCCCCATGTGTCTGCGGACAGGAAGTAGGCGTTTACACCCACTTCCTGACATCTGTGTGCGCAGCAACACACATGGGTGTGAATCAAACTTTATTGTCACATCACATTACAGGTAACATGGGTGAAATTCTTGTTTGTGCAGGCTCATCATTGCAGTTAAAAAGAAAGAAAGTGCATAGTACTTGGTTTGGGCCCCCAATATCTTATAATTTCCATTCATTTTTTCACCCAAAAAAGATCACCCCCGGGTTTCAGATATTGGGTGAAAAATGAATGGAATTGATATGGAATTATATGCATGTCAATGCAAACAATAAAAAATAAAACATAATGAATAAAAGGCCCAATAAGTGGAATAAGCCCCTTACCCTACCCTTCCCCTCCCCCGATGAAAATTCCTTGAGGGGGATCTGAAACAGATATTCACTGGATGCCCTGGAGCAAGTTTGGATGAAATTATGGGTATTTGCTGGGTTATTGGGCTTTTCCATGTTAATTGTCCCTAAACCCTAACCCTAGTTCAAACTCCTCTTCTTCATCATCGTCCTCCTCATCCTCCTACATCTTTAGGGGATTAGGTGCAACCTCAGGAGGGGGGTTAGGCTGGGATGTTGGGGTAACCCCCCCTCCTCCTCATCCTCTTCCTCTTGGTCATCAGGTTAGGGTTGTAACTAGAAATTGGGAGAAAAGTAAAGGGAGGTTGATAATTAGCTGGGCGGAGGCCTCGGATGAATTCTTATCAAATTTTGGTGGACAGGAAGTAGGCTTTTACACCCACTTCCTGACATCTGTGTGCGCAGCAACACACATGGGTGCGTTCGGCTCTTCACACTGAGTCGGAAAATGTTCTTGGTTTTGCCGAGACGTGTCCGGGGGGAGTCTTGAACCTTTTTGGTTAGGATCATAAAAAGATTAGGGTTGTAACTAGATATTGGGCGAAAAGTAAAGGGAGGTTGATAATTAGCTGGGCGGAGGCCTCGGATGAATTCTTATCAAACTTTGGTGGTCATACGTACTTTGATTGACCTCTCGTGAACCGTACATTCTAGGATCATAATGAAGATGTCTACGCGTTCAGCAGAGAATTCTGCAAAGAATGGATGGTGATTGAACACGCCTAAGGTCAAGCGTTGACCTTTAAGGCTTTTTTTTGCGGCCTTCCAGCTTTAAAATTCAATAAGAAAATTCCTGTCTTCACAAACAAGACTGTTCCTAAATGTTTGAAGTATGCCGAATCCGATGAAAGTGGTTTCGTAGCTCTACGACACTTCTAACTTGCCACCAAATCAAAAGAGACACGTTTTTTCAGCCCCAAAAGCTCAATTACTTTTTTTGTTTTTCAAACAACACTTTTTCTGACTGACTTTTTCACACTGGATGTAATGAAATTGGTCCCGTTCAAAAAAGAAGTTTCATTATTTGTCTAACATCTTTAAGGCTTATAAGTCAAAAACCGTTGGATATTACGGGCCCATCTTTTAGTATGTTATATAGCTTGTCGAGACGAACATTTTGATATGTGTTTCTCCGCACACGGTCGCACGGTTGCTAACCCTAGGGTTACGCTTTGAAGCGCGATAGCTCCTCCCACAAAGGTCAGAAATAAAAGTTAGTCGCGTCCACGCGTAGCTATCGATAAGACGAACGCGAAGATATGTGGCTCGCTTCTGGTACTCAATTTTAAATTTAGCATTTCAACCAAAAACACATTCCTAGCATCGGTATGTCTATAAGCCTTTCGATCAGGTAACACTAGGGTTTTCTAGGGTTAGGGTTAGGGGCTATGGGGGTCGCACGACAATGGCGGAAATATCGGATCGTAGGCCTCGGAAAGCTGGCCTGACGCCAACGTCAATTACTTGTCTGACGGACGTATCGTTCAAGAGCTATCGCGTGTTGAAAACTAACCCTAGGGTTAGCCAATTAAGAGAACCGTAAGTCCGTGTGCTGGCAAACACATATCAGCGCGTTCGCCTCGTCGTTCTGAGTCGGAAAATGGTCTCGGTTTTTCCCAGAAGATTTCTGGGGGCTAGGGACAGGAAGTAGGCTTTTACACCCACTTCCTGACATCTGTGTGCGCAGCAACACACATGGGTGCGTTCGGCTCTTCACACTGAGTCGGAAAATGTTCTTGGTTTTGCCGAGACGTGTCCGGGGGGAGTCTTGAACCTTTTTGGTTACGATCATAAAAAGGTTAGGGTTGTAACTAGAAATTGGGCGAAAAGTAAAGGGAGGTTGATAATTAGCTGGGCGGAGGCCTCGGATGAAGCCTTACTAAAGTTTGGGGGTCATACGTATTTTGCTAGGAGGTGGTGTCTGGGGGTGGTGTCTGGTTTCTAGGGGGTTGTGTCTGGTTGCTAGGGGGTGGTGTCTGGTTGCTAGGGGGTGGTGTCTGGTTGCTAGGGGGTGGTGTCTGGTTGCTCCACCCCTAGCAACCAGACACCACCCCCAGACACCACAACAGACACCACCCCCTAGCAACCAGACACCACCCCCTAGAAACCACCCCCTAGCAACCAGACACCACCCCCAGACACAACCTCCTAGCAACCAGACACCACCCCCAGACACAACCTCCAAGCAACCAGACACCACCCCTTCTAGCAACCAGACACCACCCCCTAGCAACCAGACACCACCCCCTAGCAACCAGACCACCCCCTAGCAACCAGACACCACCCCCAGTGCTAGTAGGATCCCCTCCAGTGTCCCCCCAGTGCCTCCCCAGACATTGACCCACCAAGTTCCCCCCCAGTGTCCCCCCAGTGCCTCCCCAGACAGTGCCACCCAAGTGCCTCCCCAGACAGTGCCAGCCAGTGTCCCCCCAGTGCCTCCCAAGACAGTGCCCACCCCCCAAGTGCCCCCCAGTGCCTCCCCAGACAGTGCCCCCCCAGTGTCCCCCACTGGCTCCCAGTCCCCCAGACAGTGCCCCCCAAGTGCCCCGTGTCTGGGGACAGGAAGTAGGCGTTTACACCCACTTCCTGACATCTGTGTGCGCAGCAACACACATGGGTGCGTTCGGCTCTTCACACTGAGTCGGAAAATGTTCTTGGTTTTGCCGAGACGTGTCCGGGGGGAAGGGTTATGGTCTTAAACCTTTTTGGTTAGGATCATAAAAAGGTTAGGGTTGTAACTTGAAATTGGGCGAAAAGTAAAGGGAGGTTGATAATTAGCTGGGCGGAGGCCTCGAATGAAGGCTTATCAAACGTTGGGGGTCATATCTACTTTGATTGACCTCTCGTGAACCGCACATGCTAGGATCATAATGCAGATGTCTACGCGTTCAGCAGAGAATTCTGCAAAGAATGGATGGTGATTGAACACCTGCGGGACCCCATGACCTGACATATGGCAGGCCAAAGGTCAGGGTTAGGGTTTCGAAACTAAAATGGGTGGCATCTTTGTGATACTTGGGGGCCTCTGAATACCACCTGGATGGCGTCTATGGTCTGTTTTTCGGATCAAACGTACCCAGGGCTGTGATCTCTGCTATATTCTGAGCACTAGGCCCGGGGCCCTGCACAACCGGCCTGAGCCCTCAAAACATAGGAGCTTGGTTAGCGTTATATGTTAATGTGTCAATCCCTTTTTTATAACCATTGGAGATAGAATCAATCTCTGCTCAACAACCTTTATACACTTGTTTGCTGAACCCCAGGGAACGTGCCCTTCGAAGGACGGGCCCCTTGGACCCTCGCCCCCTGAGTTCTGAGCTCTTAGACAGCAGAAGGCCGTAATCAAAGCGTTGGTTAGGAGAGGGGCTTGCTCTTTCGAAACCACGCGACAACCGTGCCCAAACCGGCTCGAGGCCGGTACCGACGGATTGGGCTCGGCTTCACGATTCAGAACACGTCCTGTCTGTGCGAAAAGGTTCCCCCCATTTATGATATATCTTTGTTCAATCTTTGTCAATCTCCATGATAATCACGCCCAAAAGACCCCTGACACACTAACCCGTCTATAAACGGGACGACAAAGGTCGAAAGTGGAAGTGCTTTACATCCACGCATAGCTGGCCCCCGTGTCCGGGGGGCAGGGTTATGGTCTTGAACCGTTTTGGTTAGGATCATAAAAAGGTTAGGGTGGGAACTAGAAATTGGGCGAAAAGTAAAGGGAGGTTGATAATTAGCTGGGCGGAGGCCTCGGATGAATTCTTATCAAACTTTGGTGGTCATACGTACTTTTATTGACCTCTCGTGAACCGTACATTCTAGGATCATAATGCAGATGTCTACGTGTTCAGCAGAGAATTCTGCAAAGAATGGATGGTGATTGAACACGCCTAAGGTCAAGCGTTGACCTTTAAGGCTTTTTTTTGCGGCCTTCCAGCTTTAAAATTCAATAAGAAAATTCCTGTCTTCACAAACAAGACTGTTCCTAAATGTTTGAAGTATGCCGAATCCGATGAAAGTGGTTTCGTAGCTCTACGACACTTCTAACTTGCCACCAAATCAAAAGAGACACGTTTTTTCAGCCCCAAAAGCTCAATTACTTTTTTTGTTTTTCAAACAACACTTTTTCTGACTGACTTTTTCACACTGGATGTAATGAAATTGGTCCCGTTCAAAAAAGAAGTTTCGTTATTTGTCTAACATCTTTAAGGCTTATAAGTCAAAAATCGTTGGATATTACGGGCCCATCTTTTAGTATGTTATATAGCTTGTCGAGAAGAACATTTTGATATGTGTTTCTCCGCACACGGTCGCACGGTTGCTAACCCTAGGGTTACGCTTTGAAGCGCGATAGCTCCTCCCACAAAGGTCAGAAATAAAAGTTAGTCACGTCCACACGTAGCTATCGATAAGACGAACGCGATGATATGTGGCTCGCTTCTGGTACTCAATTTTAAATTTAGCATTTCAACCAAAAACACATTCCTAGCATCGGTATGTCTATAAGCCTTTCGATCAGGTAACACTAGGGTTTTCTAGGGTTAGGGTTAGGGGCTATGGGGGTCGCACGACAATGGCGGACATATCGGATCGTAGGCCTCGGAAAGCTGGACACGCCAACGTCAATTACTTGTCTGACGGACGTATCGTTCAAGAGCTATCGCGCATTGAAAACTAACCCTAGGGTTAGCCAATTAAGAGAACCTTAAGTCCGTGTGCTGGCAAACACATATCAGCGCGTTCGCCTCGTCGTTCTGAGTCGGAAAATGGTCTCGGTTTTCCCCAGAAGATTTCTGGGGGCTGGTGACAGGAAGTAGGCTTTTACACCCACTTCCTGACATCTGTGTGCGCAGCAACACACATGGGTGCGTTCGGCTCTTCACACTGAGTCGGAAAATGTTCTTGGTTTTGCCGAGACGTGTCCGGGGGGAAGGGTTATGGTCTTGAAACTTTTTGGTTAGGATCATAAAAAGGTTAGGGTGGGAACTAGAAATTGGGCGAAAAGTAAAGGGAGGTTGATAATTAGCTGGGCGGAGGCCTCGAATGAAGGCTTGTCAAACGTTGGGGGTCATACGTACTTTGATTGACCTCTCGTGAACCGCACATTCTAGGATCATAATGCAGATGTCTACGCGTTCAGCAGAGAATTCTGCAAAGAATGGATGGTGATTGAACACCTGCGGGACCCCATGACCTGACATATGGCAGGCCAAAGGTCAGGGTTAGGGTTTCGAAACTAAAATGGGTGGCATCTTTGTGATACTTGGGGGCCTCTGAATACCACCTGGATGGCGTCTATGGTCTGTTTTTCGGATCAAACGTACCCAGGGCTGTGATCTCTGCTATATTCTAAGCACTAGTCCCGGAGCCCTGCACAACTGGCCTGAGCCCTCAAAACATAGGAGCTTGGTTAGCTTTACATGTTATTGTGTCAATCCCTTTTTTAAAACCATTGGAGATAGAATCAATCTCTGCTCAACAACCTTCATACACTTGTTTGCTGAACAACAGGGGACGTGCCCTTCGAAGGACGGGCCCCTTGGACCCTCCCCCTGAGTTCTGAGCTCTTAGACAGCAGAAGGCCGTAATCGAAGCCTTGGTTAGGAGAGGGGCTTGCTCTTTCGAAACCACGTGACAGCCGTGCACAGCACCGGCTCGACGCTGGTACCGACAGATTGGGCTCGGCTTCACGATTCAGAAAACGTCCTGTCTGTGCGAAAAGGACCCCCCATTTACGATATATCTTTGTTCAATCTTTGTCAATCTCCATGATAATCACGCCCAAAAGACCCCTGCAACACTAACCCATCTATAAAATTACACTTTGACGCACGATAACTCCGCCCACAAAGGTCAAAAAGGGGCATGCCACACGTCCACGTGTAGCTCTCGATCAGACGAACGCACACAGACTCATGGTTCTCAAAATTAGGGTTAGCATTTTCACATTCACTATGGTGTTAGAGGGTATACCTCTATGTACCATTCGAATGACAGGCCATAGCTCCCCGAAATGTATACACGTGTTCTGCAAACCCTAGGGGACGTGACCGTGAAGGACGGACCGTTTGGACCACCCTTCCCCGAAATTAGACAGGAGTAGGCCTGCAAACACAACTTTGGTCAGGGGTCGAGCTCTCTCTTTCGATTCCACCAGTCCCATGACCATGGAGGTCAGCAGTGAGGTGCCACACATGTGAGAGCTTGATTCCTGACTCATGTAGAAAAAGGTTTGGGTGGTAACTTGTAATTGGGTGAACAGTAAAGGGAGGTTGATAGTTAGCTGGGCGGAGGCCTCGAATGAAGCCTTACTAAAGTTTGGGGGTCATACGTATTTTGCTAGGGGGTGGTGTCTGGGGGTGGTGTCTGGTTTCTAGGGGGTTGTGTCTGGTTGCTAGGGGGTGGTGTCTGGTTGCTAGGGGGTGGTGTCTGGTTGCTCCACCCCTAGCAACCAGACACCACCCCCAGACACCACAACAGACACCACCCCTAGCAACCAGACGCCACCCCCTAGCAACCAGACACCACCCCCTAGAAACCACCCCCTAGCAACCAGACACCACCCCCTAGAAACCAGACACCACCCCTAGCAACCAGACACCACCTGGGGTGGGTGTCATAGGTTAGGGGGTTAGGGATAATTTATGTGGAATTAATATGTAATTGGTTAGGCTCTTGATGGGTTTTGGGGTGGGGGTCATAGGTTAGAGGGGTTAGGAATAGTTAGGGATAATTGATGTGGAATTGATATATCATTGGTTAGGCTCTTTAGGGTTTTTGGGGTGGGGTCATAGGGTTAGGGGGTTAGGGAAAAGTTGACTGTTATTGATAGTATATTGGTATATTGGGTGGATATTGGGTGAATTATAGCGCCCCCTACTGGATTGGGGTGAAACAGGGTGAAAAAACAGCACCCCCTGGTGGCGGTTTGGGGAAATTGGGTGAAGACCCAACAACGTATCACCCAACACATCCACAGACATATCAATTCCATTAATCCGGGATCTCATCACCTTGATAAGAAAATGGATTTGTTGGGGGGAAATGGGGTCTTCCACCGTTTCTCATCAATGTTACATCACCCAATTACCCCCGAACGGTATCTAACCCTAACCCTAAACCTAACCCTAACCCATTAGGTGCAACGAAACACGCTCTTCTGCTTACTCGTTTCTCCATGATGTGAATGTCTCTATACGTCTCTCCACTCCCTTCCGTGACTCCATATTCTCATCACACAGCAAGTCCCGACGACGGACAATTAACAACCAGAAAACAACTTTCTCTTACAGCCCTATCGCTACTGATATGACGATTACCACCGACTAACGGTGACCTGCGTCGGGTCTGATTTGAATAATTTTGATGACCCCTCCGACTATCTCACCCATGTCTCATCATATCTCCACTTTACTCACCTGCTAGCCCCCCCTCTGCGAACATAATGAAGCAACTCAAAGTATTCTCACAACTAGGACTTTTCACTTTGGCCCCCTTGTGGCGGGTCACCAAACTCATTTCACTCTATTCAAGGCACCCGCTTTAAATTAAATCAATCTGAAAAAGAAAAGGACTCGCAGACTCTCGAACTGGACCCGGGACTCCAACTGTACTGAGTGGGATGAGGCTACGTGTCGCTGCGCGACACCTCAGATTATATAAAACTAACATAGAAAAGAAAGGAGAGCCGACCTACCCTTGTTGGATTTCATTTGATTTCATTTGACTCACCTCTCAATTCACTCATTTCACTCTATTCAAGGCACCCGCTTTAAATTAAATCAATCTGAAAAAGAAAAGGACTCGCAGACTCTCGAACTGGACCCGGGACTCCCACTGTACTGAGTGGGATGAGGCTACGTGTCGCTGCGCGACACCTCAGATTATATATAAAACTGCCCTGTCGGACCGTTTCGATCTCATAGAAAAGAAAGGAGAGCTAGGATTTCATTTCATTTCATTTGACTCACCTCTCAATTCACTCATTTCACCCTATTCAAGGCACCCGCTTTAAATTAAATCAATCTGAAAAAGAAAAGGACTCGCAGACTCTCGAACTGGACCCGGGACTCCCACTGTACTGAGTGGGATGAGGCTACGTGTCGCTGCGCGACACCTCAGATTAGATATTATATATACATATACATATAATTATTTCCCTACTCATTCTGGTTTCTAGGCATTGACAGGCAGGCGGGCTCTCTGTCAGTAATCATGTGTATCGCAGCGCGTTCTAGCTCCGTTTCCATTTAGATCGGTGGCCGGTTGGTCTCAACTGCCACCTTTCTGTTTTTCCCCCGGTTTCCCTACGGAACAACTCTCTGAACAAAAACCTACCCAGCCCAACGATGACATGATGAGCGCAGAGCGCCCCCTCCGTCGGTTCCTCTTTACCCTTTTGAGACCCTTGTTTTACTCACACATATTAATTTTCCCACAGATACACCACTACCGTCCTCCTCCTCCTCCTCTCTCCTTCCCCCCCCGTGACTACTAGTCCCGTCAGATCGCAGGGCGCCGCCCACGGGACACAAAGTTGGTATACCGTCCGACCGATTGACTGATGTGCCACTAAAAATGCCGGCCGCCGCCTCTACTCTTAGATTTGAATGCTTTAAATCTAAACTCTAACAGGAAACAGTCACTCAGTCTCCTTGTTAATTGCCTCAGGATCCCCCCCGCTGTAATTTGACATTATTGCCCCTGAAATATTATCGCCGTGAACTTTCATCGACTGAACCTAACATCACACATGCCGTTGCTAGGATCTGCTCCCATTCTGATAGGCTTTTCCATACAGCATTGATTTAATGTGACTGTCTCAGAACCACATAACTGTAATACCCACACCTGCCAGCAAGAGGTCACTCTAGTGCCACTTTTGGATCTCTGACACCCTCTCTGCATGAGCACTAACTGTTTAGCTCCTTCACACACATGTCATTCTGTCCTGCGCCCCTGAGTAACTAACGTTTCAGACTCCGTGCTCGTATACCCCCTGGGGACTTCTGTGACTCCGTCTCTGTGATAAATAAACCTCCCCCCTCCTCCTATCTTCTCTCCCTTTCCCCACACTCTCAGCGGTCATCACAAGAATACACGCACAAACTCGGGCGACGGGACCGTGGAACCATAAAACCCGCGGGCGGTGGACCTCATCGATGCTCACACCCGCACGCGCACGCGGCTTCCTGCGTCTGTGTCTCTCTCTCTCACACACACCTTCCCCCCATTTTCATCAGAATAAGTTCAATAAATAAATATACATCATTCTCCAGGACGGCCTTACGTCCTTAAGCAACGGCCTCCCGATGAGGTAGATTGATTTGAGTCCTAGTCCTTTTCTTATTCTCTTAAGTGCCCGCAGACATGGGACCGGCGGAATTGCGTTTGCTGCCTTAGTGAAAGTTTAAGATGTTCCTGATCTTTAATGGATATATATATATATATATGTGTGTCCTGACACTTCTCTGCAGAAATGCCTGGCAAGTGAGGCTTGGCCCAGTGTGCCACTTTGGATTTTCTCCTAATTTGGATTATAATTAGTAAATATTTGGACTGTGGCCCACAGCACAATGACCGCTGGTCTGGTGCTTTTCAGTTGATGCACACATGTGGGCTTTTCCTGGTGCGACCTGTAGGATGGAGCCTTTTTTGATTGACCTGTTTGTTTATTTGTCTACATGTATACACATATGTGCAAAAAAAAAATATTATAATAAAGCCTGACTGCTGCTGTTTCTTACAGGGACATTTGGACTGTCCCCTCCCATGTGTTTTTTGTAAGGACCCCTGTATCTCTCTAGAAGTGCTTCTGTCAAGTGCATTTGTGTATGTACCACATCATTCCCTGACTCCACATAAGACAGTGTGGCGCTGATCCGACTCTCCTGTCTCCGCTTACTAGTGACATGCCACTCGTGTACCTTTCTATCACCTTTGCCTGATGTCTTTCCCCATGCAAGCAACCTTGCTGATACTCTCCCTAATTGATGGTGACGCCCCCTTGCCCTCACTGGACCAATGGAGGCCTGAATAGCCCTGACAGCCACTCCCCCTCCTCCCCCCTCCTCTGATTCCACCTCATTCGGTGGGAGACTGTTGCCAGAGCAGGACAGGCAGAGAGATCCAATACTTGCGTGCTTTTTCCCTGCTGTGACTTTGTCACCACATTATCACTGATAGACTTCGGGGTGGCTTGCTTTTTCCACACTCCAGGTATGCTATAACTGAGAATAAAACAGAAGACTAGTTCCTGACTAGCTTTTATTTGTCTAAACTAACTGAGCAGACTGATGTCGCGCCGTGTGCGCTGGTCCTCTCTCAACTATATTCTGCATAAGACTCTAGGACTAGCCATGTGCTTTGCCTGTGCGCGCGACGTTGTTCATCTTTGACATGTTTCACGGGGATAGTTGTGACATCCTAGGGACCGCATGAGAATGACATTAATGCGCTTCTCTGGAGGCACTTTCGGCTGTAACTTGGACCGACAACTGTCTAAATAGACCTTAATGTTAAACTAATGACTGCATCACTACTGGGAGAATTCTGACAGTTTTGTCGACCGTATGGGAAATGCATTGAATATATCCCTTGGAGTTTTCAACTTTAGACAGTAGCATGCTTGAAACCTTAATTAACTCAGCCAACTGACGACAGATGGCCCAAATTGAACCACTGAGTGGACTGAGTCCAGTGGACATGAACACATGCTTCCACATGCATCCATGTGTAGTCTTTCCAACAACTATGCTCGTCGTGTCTTAAACTTGTATCACATTTATATAACTTTATGACTGCCTTCCTCAGAAGTATCCTTGGCCACGTGTGGATTAATGATATATATATGTATATTGGATTTAAAACAGAATAAAACAAGAACATTTTTGAACTCTACTCTACTCTACCCTGTCCTAACCACTGTGCTCTTAAAGGCGCAGTGAAACGGAAATGGTGAACAACATGAAAATGGTATTTCCACATGAAACACCGGTCTGAAGTTTCTGAACCAATCAGAGTGTCGCATCCCTTCAGGCGATGGGACGGTAGCTAGGGACGGCAGCTATGCTATGCGCTACAGCGTGGTATGTGTTTGTTTACAAATCAGACGGTCGCCCAGCACAACCAGTTTACTGTTATGTGGCTTATTTCTACCCTATAATGTTTTCAGAAACATATTTTAGCGTGATGATTAAGTTGAAACCGAGTAATACACTGTCTGAATGTTATCTTGAATGGAAATAAAAACGGAGTAATCTGTAATCAGAAGCAGCTGTGTTGCATGGATGCGCAGACATGGGGAATTAAACTGGTGAGCTTCATTTTTATTGCCTTTTATTGATGTGTATCTCTACACGTCATCACGCAGCACGTTTTCGTTTTAATAAATAAATAATACAATCGTTTTTATGGACCTTTGATATAAACACACAGAAATGAGAATTTTCCCATTTTTTTGGCATCCATTGTTAGGTATGCCCATATGATGACCACGGATATGGTCTAAAAGTGTGAAAAACCTCTTTTTCATTTCACTGCGCCTTTAAGCTGGACTGAACATAATCTGTGCCTAAAAAGATGTACACATCCTCTCGTTAAGTGTTCCATATTGTCCCGCTTGGACCCTCCTGCACCTCCTCCGGCCGACGGTTGTCACGGGCGACAGAACGCACTGCGTCCTACGTGAGGTGAGTCAGGGCTGTCGCTCCGCTCAGAGGCGCGCCTCCTGTAAACCCATCTCTGTGTGTATCCCTGCCGCCTGCATGCAACCTACATGTACTACCTCTTCTGATGGTCTCGCACTTCATGCTTAGACTAGGTCTGACCACATGACACTTCTGTTTGGACGCAAGTCATACCCGAAATGGCAACGCCTCGCTATTCGGCACACAACCACCCGCAGAGCGGTTACATGGATTTGTATCCTTGTACATGTATATGTAAAAAAACACGCGCGCTTATAGACCGACTGTTTTCCCCTTTATCATCACGCAGTGTCGCTACGCGACACCTCAGGATAGCTGATTCGACCTGTCAAAGCCGGACAGACAGCGCCTCATTCTCAACGCGCGCGCTTGTGGATCGACTATTTTCCCCTCTATCACCACGCAGTGTCGCTACGCGACACCTCAGGATAGCTTATTCGACCTGTCAAAGCCGGACAGACAGCGCCTCATTCTCAACACGCGCGCGCACTTGTGGATCGACTATTTTCCCCTCTATCACCACGCAGTGTCGCTACGCGACACCTCAGGATAGCTTATTCGACCTGTCAAAGCCGGACAGACAGCGCCTCATTCTCAACGCGCGCGCACACTTGTGGATCGACTATTTTCCCCTCTATCACCATCTTGAATGGAAATAAAAACGGAGTAATCTGTAATCAGAAGCAGCTGTGTTGCATGGATGCGCAGACATGGGGAATTAAACTGGTGAGCTTCATTTTTATTGCCTTTTATTGATGTGTATCTCTACACGTCATCACGCAGCACGTTTTCGTTTTAATAAATAAATAATACAATCGTTTTTATGGACCTTTGATATAAAAACACACAGAAATGAGAATTTTCCCATTTTTTTGGCATCCATTGTTAGGTATGCCCATATGATGACCACGGATATGGTCTAAAAGTGTGAAAAACTTCTTTTTCATTTCACTGCGCCTTTAAGCTGGACTGAACATAATCTGTGCCTAAAAAGATGTACACATCCTCTCGTTAAGTGTTCCATATTGTCCCGCTTGGACCCTCCTGCGCCTCCTCCGGCCGACGGTTGTCACGGGCGACAGAACGCACTGCGTCCTACGTGAGGTGAGTCAGGGCTGTCGCTCCGCTCAGAGGCGCGCCTCCTGTAAACCCATCTCTGTGTGTATCCCTGCCGCCTGCATGCAACCTACATGTACTACCTCTTCCGATGGTCTCGCACTTTATGCTTAGACTAGGTCTGACCACATGACACTTCTGTTTGGACGCAAGTCATACCCGAAATGGCAACGCCTCACTATTCGGCACACAACCACCCGCAGAGCGGTTACATGGATTTGTATCCTTGTACATGTATATGTAAAAAAACACGCACGCTTATAGACCGACTGTTTTCCCCTTTATCATCACGCAGTGTCGCTACGCGACACCTCAGGATAGCTGATTCGACCTGTCAAAGCCGGACAGACAGCGCCTCATTCTCAACGCGCGCGCTTGTGGATCGACTATTTTCCCCTCTATCACCACGCAGTGTCGCTACGCGACACCTCAGGATAGCTTATTCGACCTGTCAAAGCCGGACAGACAGCGCCTCATTCTCAACACGCGCGCGCACTTGTGGATCGACTATTTTCCCCTCTATCACCACGCAGTGTCGCTACGCGACACCTCAGGATAGCTTATTCGACCTGTCAAAAAGCCGGACAGACAGCGCCTCATTCTCAGCACGCGCGCGCGCTTGTGGATCTACTATTTTCCCCTCTGTCATCACGCAGTGTCGCTACGCGACACCTCAGGATAACTTATTCGACCTGTCAAAACCGGACTGACAGCGCCTCATTCTCAGCGCTCGCGCGCGCCTGTAGATCGACCGTTTTCCCCTTTATCATCACCCTCGCTCAAGATCGCGCTCGCCTCTGCCTCCCGCGTGACAACACGCCCTAACACCTAACCCTGGATCCTAACCCTAACACCTAACCCCAACACCCAACAACTAAACCTAACCCCAACCCTAAACCTAAACCTAACCCTAACCATAGACCTTGGATTGAAGATACCCCCACCCTGACCCTAACCTCCCACGTGACGTACTTTGATTCCTACCTGGAAGCGCGATAACCTCATCCCCAATCCTGACTCTGACCCTAACTCAACGTCTCAACCCTAACGTCCTGTACCTTAAACCCACTCTCTTCCTAACATCGCACGGAGCAGCACGTCTGAAAACCTAACTTTGAACCGAGCTTGTGGATCTGCTACTTTCGCCAGTTACATTTTCGCAGTTACAGTCCCCACAGGTGTCATGTGGTCAATTACTATGGGAGGTTCTCACCTTCGTCTGTCAATTTAACAGTGTTTTCTCTCAGGACACACTGTCTCTCATCGCATTCTCTACACTGTTTTTATGATGCCCCCCCCCCCCCCCCCCCTCCACCATCCAAAAACAAGCCATAATACAAACCATTGGACTACAAATCACACGCGAAGAAATGGGCGTCGTTCTTCGTGGGGACCACCTGTGTGAGAATCGCGTCTGGTTCTTGGTCCGAAACGTGATGTGACCGCAGGAAAACCACTGATGATTGTGATTTGAATTGACACGCATTCGACCTTAAAATACAGGCCTGGGACCTCCCGTGCTCCATGAAAACCTCCTCATAATACTAGGTTCCCTCCCTATCGTATATCCCAGTCTAAAAAATGGAGCCGGGCTTTCCCTTTCGCCTTCACTCTGTCCACTAATGTCGAACACTATGACCAACGACGTGTCGTTGTTAACCTACTACCTGACCAGTACCTGTCTCATACACCTTTCATTATATGCAACGAAACACGCTCTTCTGCTTACTCTACTCTTTTCTCCATGATGTGAATGTCTCTATACGTCTCTCCACTCCCTTCCGTGACTCCATATTCTCATCACACAGCAAGTCCCGACGACGGGCAATCTTCCTGACATGATTAAATATAAATGTTCCCAGGGTTAGCTTTCCCTTTCTGGAAAAGTATGGAGATATATATATATATATATACATTTTTTTTAAATACCACAAGACCGTGCCATCAACTTATCTGTTTATTACATGCAGACATTCATTTCATCATCCCTGAGCAGGACACGGAACATGCAAAACCCCTCCCGTACCCCACGGAGGACACACGACCACTCGCCACGGTGGGATCGCCCCTATCGCCAGGATGAGCGGTACTACCCAACCCGATGGGAAGCGAGATCTCGTTCTCGCTCCCCCTCCCCCCGAAGGCGCTATCATGAAGTGAGAGATGCGCGGAGACGAGACAGATTCGGAAACTGGCCAAATCCCTCCCGCTCACCTGCCTATGACGGCTACTACGACATTCCCACGTACCAGCGTTGGGACTACCCCGCCCCTAGAGAATACCGCCCTCCCCCTGCACTTGGTAACACCCCTCGGGGTAGGTACGGTCCCTACAGAAACCCTGGACGAATTAACTTCGAACCCCTCACGGCCTCCTTTTCCCCGACTACCCCTAGACCTTTGATGCCGTCTACTGGCAAACAGTCCACCAATACCCCAGTAGCAAAATCTATGGATTTTGTCGACCCTGTGACCCCTGTCAACTCTAAGCGACCCCCCTCTTCTCTCACGCGCTCCACACCCACAGGTGACACCCCCGCTCCCCCTCCTGAATCACCAGCTCCGGCGGAACTAGACGCCACCGTTACTACGCTCGTCACATTACTCGGAACCGCCCTTTTCATCTCGGCCCCCTTGTGGTGAGTTACCACTACCTCTCCTTCCCTCTGCCCTGTAATTCCCCCTTGGATCGAACCAAACAAATGTGTTATACTTAGACATTAATTTTCTCACTGCCCTGTCGGACCGTTTCGATCTCATAAGAAAAGAAAGGAGAGCTGACCTACCCTCGTTGTATTCCTTCATTCATTTAATTTGACTCACCTCTCAATTCACTCATTTCATTCATTTCATTTGACTTACCTCTCAATTCACTCATTTCACTCTATTCAAGGCACCCGCTTTAAATTAAATTAAATTAAATTAATCTGAAAAAGAAAAGGACTCGCAGACTCTCGAACTGGACCCGGGACTCCCACTGTACTGAGTGGGATGAGAAAGCACCCGCTTTAAATTAAATCAATCTGAAAAAGAAAAGGACTCGCAGACTCTCGAACTGGACCCGGGACTCCCACTGTACTGAGTGGGATGAGGCTACGTGTCGCTGCGCGACACCTCAGATTTATAAAACTGCCCTGTCGGACCGTTTCGATCTCATAGAAAAGAAAGGAGAGCTAGGATTTCATTTCATTTCATTTGACTCACCTCTCAATTCACTCATTTCACTCTATTCAAGGCACCCGCTTTAAATTAAATCAATCTGAAAAAGAAAAGGACTCGCAGACTCTCGAACTGGACCCGGGACTCCCACTGTACTGAGTGGGATGAGGCTACGTGTCGCTGCGCGACACCTCAGATTATATAAAACTAACATAGAAAAGAAAGGAGAGCCGACCTACCCTCGTTGGATTTCATTTCATTTCATTTGACTCACCTCTCAATTCACTCATTTCACTCTATTCAAGGCACCCGCTTTAAATGAAATCAATCTGAAAAAGAAAAGGACTCGCAGACTCTCGAACTGGACCCGGGACTCCCACTGTACTGAGTGGGATGAGGCTACGTGTCGCTGCGCGACACCTCAGATTAGATATTATATATACATATACATATATTTTTTTCCCTACTCATTCTGGTTTCTAGGCACTGACAGGCAGGCGGGCTCTCTGTCAGTAATCATGTGTATCGCAGCGCGTTCTAGCTCAGTTTCCATTTAGATCGGTGGCCGGTTGGTCTCAACTGCCACCTTTCTGTTTTTCCCCCGGTTTCCCTACGGAACAACTCTCTGAACAAAAACCTAACCCTAACCCTAACCCTAACCCTAACCTCGCACGGAGCAATTTGCTTGAACCTGACCCACGGTCGAGCTTGTAGATCTACTAATTTCGCTCATAACTGCAGGTGTCATGTGGTTAACTATGAATGGATCGCACCTACGTATGTCATTATAACGCTGATGTCCTTTGTCTATGACACTATGGGCTAGATTTTGAAGGTGCGTTTTACCTATTACAGTAATATGAGCTGGGGGCGTGAGGTATGTCATATTGCAATTTTAAGCATGTTAAGAAGCGCTTTCGACACCCCGTGGAGTGCGCAAAACGGCCTTGAATTAGTCATGGGAGTGTTTAAGGCGTGTTTGAGAGTTACCCAATCAACATGTCCGTACTATTTTCTTTACCAGTCAGCTGATGTCACATACGGAATGCGCACTTTGGGGATCGTTATTATTACATTTCTTCAGGCTGGCACCATAGAAGACATGACATATGACTTTGTCACATTTGGGTTAATTATTCCTATTGCACTGCATGCTGTCACCTTTATGCCTCAAAATAAGTTGTTTCTATTGAGAAACACCAGTAAAATTATATTTTAATTTAAATTATAATTATATTATATTTGAAATGAGTAATGAGTTGAATGCGTGGTGCGTATGCCCGTGATGGTATGGTCTTCGCTCGTAGCATTTTATTGAAGAAGACTTGGATCGAGTGTGATACAGCGTATGAAAGCAAACCTCTCAAGGATTATGGAGATGTTTTTATTTATTTTTAAGGTTGAGAAATGAAATAATTATGGTCGTTTCTAATCTCAACCTTTCAAAAAGAATGGATGCGTCTTTTGCTGGCTGTTGCCATGTCTCATAGAAACAAGTAAATAGGTCTATAAAAATAATCCCAAAATAAGCGCATATAACAGGGGTCTGTAACCTATTTTAAATGAAGTGCCATGTTTTTATTTTCTAGATAGTGAGTCTGCTATATCCAGATTAATTTTAATGACACCACATTAAAATAAAAAACATATTTTGATTGTCCACAAATATAAAGTCCTTCCATCTTTTTAAATATTTTCTTGCACATTGTTATAATGATCATTATATATCCGCCTGCAGTCAGAGTTCATAGTTTTAATGAATGAATGTGATTCATTGTGAGCTGGTAGATCTGCTATTTTCAAAAGTAACATTTTAATTACATTTTTGTATTAGCCGTCCTTAAGTTGGGCAAATGCATTAATCTGGGGATCCTTGACATGGGAATGTGCTGTGTGAGGATCACTGGTTTAAACAACATTAGGAGAAACCTTTAGAAACAAGAAAAGCAACCACAACTACCAATATTTACAAGCAACTTTACAGAAAAAGAAGCCGCTTATAATAAACAGACTTGGCAACACTCCAGCAGCGTCCCAGAGCCGCTCAAGTGTAAAATCAAACAGTGCTTTAAATTCTTTTTGCGTTTATGAGGTGCCTAGACCCACGTCTAATCGTTATGCGCAGGTCAAGGGGCTTAATAGCAAATTGCGCAAAGCGAAAATAATTAACATATGGACACTCCCACAATGCTAAAATATTCAGCAACGTCGTATTCCATATGTGTGTGCGTTCAACACGGGACGATAAGGCTTTCATAATACGATTGTGCGCAGAGCGAGGCCAATTTATGTATTACCACATGGTAAAACGCACCTTCAAAATCCAGCCCTATGTCTCTCATCGCACTCTCTGCAGCAGTTTCACGATGCCCCCCCCCCCCCCATCCAAAACAAGCCATAATACAAAAACCCATTGGACTAAAATCACACGTGGGGAAACTTGGTACTTCTCCCCGCGGGACCGCCTGTGTGATCGCGTCTGGTTGGGTCCGAAACGCGACATGATCACAGGTCAACCACTGAAGAATGTGATTTTGAATTGACACGTTTTTGACCTTAATACAGGCTTAGGGTCTCCCGAGCTCCATGAAGAAATCCTCCTTAAAATACTAGGTTTCCTCCCGACCGTATATCCCAATCTAAAACATGGAGCCGGGTCATCCCTGTTGCCTTCATCCACTCTGGCCATTAATATCGAACGTCTGCTTTAACGGGAAGCACCCTATGATCCGACGGACCATTGCTCCGAAGGAGCATTGGTCCGAGGTGCGCTGGGGGTCGGGAGAGGGTGGGTGGTTAGGTTTAGGTGTCTGCCCCGGGGGAGGTTAGGGTTAGGGTGAGGGTTTGAGGTAGGTTGTCGATCGGACCAATGGACGTTTCATTTTCTTCGCTGGACGAATATCGGTCTGGAGCACCCGTTACCTTGTATAACGGAAACACACCTTATTGCTTCCTTATTCCTCTAGGAGCTATATGGGAATGTGTGTGTGTGTATGTGTGTCTCTTTACTCTCTTCAAGTGACTCCATAATTTCGTTACACTAGCAAGACCCGGAGACGGGCAACTTCCAGTCCTGATCGCAGTATATATATGTCGGTCCAAATAGATGTTTTCCTGGACGCTTCCCTCCCGTACGCCACTAATATTTTAGCTCGGATGACCGCCCCCTGCTGGGACACCGAGAAGGTCCTCTTAGCTTTCGGGCCCAGTTTGGATCTGATCCTCTCGTCACGCGATACCGAAAACATGATAAGACATACATGGTCCCTCGCGAGGATACAATTCCCACTGGCCACCATTTACTTTGCCCTCACCCCATGCCCGGACAACCAATGACGCCTACTCCGCAGCTATAATGATGACCAATGAACACCTCAGTCGGTACAACCACCTACCCACCGTCCCGAGCAACCGTCTGTTCACAGAACAGGACGGCATAGGATGGAAGCCTGCTACGGGCTATGCAGTCTGGCAACTGTGGCAGTCCGCACTACTGGGATAATTCCCCATCTCTCAAGTCCTTCTATTTAATTATTTTCATTTGCTCCACTGACATATAAGCCTAGATGGGATATCGCAAAACTCCACCTTCGCAACACCGGGTACTGGCCCGGTGCCGCTTCGCGGCACTCCGGGTTAGTCTAGCTCTCGCCTCCGGGACCATAGGGCACAAAAAGAAACAGGTGCTGCTAAAAAAAAGTCCTTCTATTTAATTCTTTTCATTTGCTCCACTGACATATAAGCCTAGATGGGATATCGCAAAACTCCACCTTCGCAACACCGGGTACTGGCCCAGTGCCGCTTCGCGGCACTCCGGGTTAGTCTAGCTCTCGCCTCCGGGACCATAGGCGCGAGCTGGTAGATCGGCTATTTTCGCGCTCTATTGCCTCCGTCTACAACCATACTTCGAAAGGAAAAAAGCGCTCCCTTTGACATCACGGACTGGCCCTCATCCACCCACCCTTATACTATATCATATACATTATATATTAATTAATATTATATTTTATATTATATTATGTTACATTATACATATCATTATCCTCGCCCTCATCCTGGTGGCCAAGGGGCTGACAGGCTGGCGGGTTCTCTGTGATTAACGCATGTGTATTGCAGTGCCTTTTTTCCGTCTCCATTAAGAGCGGTGGTAGGTTGGTCTCACCTGCCACTTGCTCTGCTTCCCCCGGTTGTCTGACGGAATGTCTCTCCGAATATCCCCTACCCGCCTAACGATGACATGAATAAAGCAGAGCGCCCCCTCCGTCGGCCTCTTTTCACCTCCTCGATGAGGTCCCCCTCAAACTAGCCATTTATACAGCTCTCACTCTATGTGGTGGATTCAGAACACATAGCCGCACCACCGGCACCTGCCCGCTAGAGGCCGCCCTAGGACCCCTTTTGAATCTCAGGCTTACCCATGTCAGAGTCATCTCCCTGCCTACACTCAGAAGATTCACTCTACACATGTCTTTCTGTCCTGTTCCCCTGTATGAGACTACCCCGATCGCTCGGCTCTTTTTGACTAACATCTCAGACACCATGTCCTCCGCCGGGTCTGCTCATGATATACCTGTCCTCCTTGGGACCTCCTGTCATTCCGTCTGTATTTTAATTAAGCCGTCTCCCGTTTTCCCCCCTCTTCCTCCCTCCTTTCTCTCCCACACACCCGGCGGTCAGCAAGAGTCCAAACGCACACGTGCCCGCTGTTGCTACAACACTGAATGGGTGTTCGGTTTATCCTAAAATCCAAGGGAATACGGGAAACACAGATTACTCTCTCTCCAGAATGTTGGCCTCAATTAAAACCCCGCCACGGTATAAGAATGCACAGGAACACACAGGTGGACTGAATTAGCACTAAACTGGCATATTTATTGATTACATGGGGTGTTCCCCTGAAATGAGTAGTAAACAGCATATGAATATGAATAGAAAAGAACTCACGACCTGTTATTTTCACGAAGGATCACTTCTTCGCTCGATATCAAGTCCGCGGGGCGCCCCTCGGTAAACAGGCCAGATTGATGATCTGTCCTGGAGAATTCTGACGTGTGTCTTTTTGCCCCAGCGATATATAGGAATCGCTATGTCACTTCTGTGACCTTGCATGAGCTCAGCTCTGTGCACACTCTTAAAGTAATAGTACTTACTTTAAGAGGTGCGAACTATCCCAACACCGCTCTGCAGGACCGTGCAGATAAAATCCCCGGTGCCTTGGAAAACCCGTCACTACACACCTGTAACCGCACGCGGACTGCTGTCTTTCTCACACACACCTTCCCCCTAGTGTCATCGTCATTTTGAAAAAACTGGATTCTTTGTTTTCCCAGGACCGGCTTATTATTATTGTTAATATTATTATTGTTATTATTTCCAGACAAGGGACCTTAGGAACACTGTGTAGGGCGGTGGATTTGTCTCGCTCTGTCGTGCTTTGTCATGTGGCAGCTTTAGTTTTCACCTTACTAGTAAGGCCTAGTTTAGGTCTGATCTTGGACTGATCTGATTTGATTTCGCTGTTTCTACGTCCCTGCACGTCGCCACGGGACCGCTCGACACCAGAGGCCTTGCCCACGATGCCCCGTCGACGCTGGTTAAACCGCTCTAAATGGAAATATATTTCTTTGTGTGTGTCTTCTTATTATCACTACTGTTACTGTTACCGTTATAATTCGAGTAGCCCACAGACAAGGGGCCTTAGGAACATTGTGTGGAGCAGTTTGGATTTGTCTTGATTTGTTTTGTGGTGCTGTGTCGTGTGGTAACCTTAGTTTTCACCTTACTAGCGAAGCCTAGTTGAGGTCTGAATTTGAACGGATTTGACTTAGCTTTTTCTACGTTCCTGCACGTCTCCACGGGACCGCCTGGCATGAGAGGCCTTGCCCCCGATGCCCTATGGACGCTGGTTAACCGCTCCAAATTGAAATATATATTTTTTTTGTGTGTGTCTTCTTGCTATCATCAGTATTGTTATTATTACCATTATTATTACCGTTATAAATATTATTCTTGATTGAGGTGGTCGTGATCATCATCAGTGTCATTATTACCATGTTATTACCGTCAGTATTGTCATGACTGTTTTCTGACTACAACATAAAAGACGGTGTTGCACTGGCTGGTTCTCCTGTCTCAAATTCCTGACAGAATACTAACTGTCCCTCATTCACTTGTAACCAAATTGAGTGTAACGCCCCCTTGCACATATTGGACCTGTCGAGGCCCTGCTGGCCACTCCCACCTCCTCTAACTCACAGGAGGACGGTCGCGTGAGAGAAAAAAAGACTGATTTGAGAGGCGCAACTTTTTCCTCCTGCTTTAAACAGTTTCCAAAACAGATTCCAGCTGAACTGCTAATTCTACACTCGAGGTATACTATCAAACAATCCGACCTGATGCTCTAGGATATAACAGGATATAGACTCCTAATTGTTTTTAGCCTGTCTAGCTGGCCAAATTGACACACGTGCCGTTGGGCTATTTCTGCTACTGTTGTCGCACTGCTCTTGAAACTAACCACGGAGATTTGCTGTCAATTACTATTGTGGTTGGGGTCTGGGATAACTTGAGTGACTGTGACTCTGTGGTGTCCGGATTATAATGATACAAATGCACTTTTCTGAAGGGACTGCTTTAGTCACGGCATCCACCTACAACTGGTGAGCCCCGTTACGCACGGGTGGTAGCCATATGCGCGGCCCTGTCTCAGAACTACTATAACTCTGCACTGTGCTGCTAATGGGTAGTATTTGGGCACATTAGTGGCCGTGTGAGAACTGTGAATAATTACACTGTCTTGGAAGCCGAGTCACTGTAAAAACTCGGGACGTTAGCATGCGAATAGACCATGATTATTCCACTGACTCTGCGGCGCGTGGTGTGATGCTCGTCTTAATTGCCATGCTAATTGCCTTGCTCTGCACGCGTGTACAAAAAATGCACTATGCTATACCACACTGTTACACGAACGGATGGATTTATGGTTAGTCCTTTTAACCACTGTGCGTAGCCTGCTTGCACTCTTACACGGCTCCCTGTCGACTCCTTTTGAAGGCTTGTTTTTGACTCAGTGTCCCTGATTTATTCTATTACTGTTGACTATGGTGGATTGCGTGCTCCTCTTGGCCTTCATCTGAGATCCCTGACTAACTCCTCACTGCAGTACCTATACATGAGTCCCGTCTGTGTCGCCGTGTGGATCATTTATTAGAATATTTAAAATGGATATATATACTGTATACACATGCGTGTGTGATATGATACATACATGACAACATTTCGGCTGTTACTGTGCTTTAATGGTGACGCTTTGGGTTGTTATCAAGAGTGACCTAATGTTCAAATCCTCTCATTAAGTGCCTCCGATACTGTCCCGCACGGACCCACACGCCTCCCTCATCCGGACGGTGTCACCGACGGGCGGCGCCCTATACGTGAGGTGAGTCGTTCCGGTTGCTGTCGCCTCTCCTGTTGAATCCTGCCTGACTCTCCGCGGTCTGTATCTATATGCCACCCTGTTATGTACTAGGATTTAACCACATGACACCGTTGCGGGACGCGGTCCCAGCTAAAAGTGACAGCGCCTCACCGTCCGGCACGCATCCATATGTCACTTGTTTAAACTCACCTGAGGACTCTGCGTGCTACGCTTGGGACTGGGTTCCGCCACGTGGTTCCTGATGCGGCTCCGTCCCTACGCGCGGCGTCGCTTCGGGTTGGTCGGCGTGACCTGTCACGGCCTGAGGAGCCAAGTCTCTCTCTCCCAGCGCCTGACCCTAACTCCAAACCTACGCCCTAAAGGCGCCCTTTACCCTAGCCCTACCTTTAACCTAACCTCCCACGGAGCAATTTGCTTGAACCTGACCCACCGTCGAGCTTGCGGATCTGCTAATTTCGCTCACGACTACAAGCGTCAGGAGGTTAACTATGAGTGGATCGCACCTACGTTTGTCATTATAACACTGATGTCCTTTGTCTATGACACTCTGTCTCTCATCGCACTCTCTACACCAGTTTCCGTCGCTTCGCGACGCCGCCTCAGATTGGTTATCGTGACCTAAGGAGCCACATCTCTTTCCCAGCACCTGACTCTAAACCTCTACCTAACCCTAACCTAACTCCCGTGTGGCGCTCTGACCCTAAGGACGCCCTTTACCCTAGCCCTACCTTTAACCTAACCTCGCACGGAGCAATTTGCTTGAACCTGACCCACGGTCGAGCTTGTAGATCTACTAATTTCGCTCATAACTGCAGGTGTCATGTGGTTAACTATGAATGGATCGCACCTACGTATGTCATTATAACGCTGATGTCCTTTGTCTATGACACTCTGTCTCTCATCGCACTCTCTGCAGCAGTTTCACGATGGATCTGATCCTCTCGTCACGCGATACCGAAAACATGATAAGACATACATGGTCCCTCGCGAGGATACAATTCCCACTGGCCACCATTTACTTTGCCCTCACCCCATGCCCGGACAGCCCCACCAATGACGCCTACTCCGCAGCTATAATGATGACCAATGAACACCTCAGTCGGTACAACCACCTACCCACCGTCCCGAGCAACCGTCTGTTCACAGAACAGGACGGCATACGATGGAAGCCTGCTACGGGCTATGCAGTCTGGCAACTGTGGCAGTCCGCACTACTGGGATAATTCCCCATCTCTCAAGTCCTTCTATTTAATTATTTTCATTTGCTCCACTGACATATAAGCCTAGATGGGATATCGCAAAACTCCACCTTCGCAACACCGGGTACTGGCCCGGTGCCGCTTCGCGGCACTCCGGGTTAGTCTAGCTCTCGCCTCCGGGACCATAGGGCACAAAAAGAAACAGGTGCTGCTAAAAAAAAGTCCTTCTATTTAATTATTTTAATTTGCTCCACTGACATATAAGCCTAGATGGGATATCGCAAAACTCCACCTTCGCAACACCGGGTACTGGCCCACTCCGGGTTAGTCTAGCTCTCGCCTCCGGGACCATAGGGCACAAAAAGAAACAGGTGCTGCTAAAAAAAGTCCTTCTATTTAATTATTTTCATTTGCTCCACTGACATATAAACCTAGATGGGATATCGCAAAACTCCACCTTCGCAACACCGGGTACTGGCCCGGTGCCGCTTTGCGGCACTCCGGGTTAGTCTAGCTCTCGCCTCCGGGACCATAGGGCACAAAAAGAAACAGGTGCTGCTAAAAAAAGTCCTTCTATTTAATTATTTTCATTTGCTCCACTGACATATAAGCCTAGATGGGATATCGCAAAACTCCACCTTCGCAACACCGGGTACTGGCCCGGTGCCGCTTCGCGGCACTCCGGGTTAGTCTAGCTCTCGCCTCCGGGACCATAGGCGCGAGCTGGTAGATCGGCTATTTTCGCGCTCTATTGCCTCCGTCTACAACCATACTTCGAAAGGAAAAAAGCGCTCCCTTTGACATCACGGACTGGCCCTCATCCACCCTTATACTATATCATATACATTATATATTAATTAATATTATATTTTATATTATATTATGTTACATTATACATATCATTATCCTCGCCCTCATCCTGGTGGCCAAGGGGCTGACAGGCTGGTGGGTTCTCTGTGATTAACGCATGTGTATTGCAGTGCCTTTTTTCCGTCTCCATTAAGAGCGGTGGTAGGTTGGTCTCACCTGCCACTTGCTCTGCTTCCCCCGGTTGTCTGACGGAATGTCTCTCCGAATATCCCCTAACCCTAACCCTAACCCTAACCCTAACCTTAACCCATGTCTAACCAATGACTAGTCTAAACTAAGTATGCACCCCGAGACATAGCCTTGTCTGAAACGCGGCCCCGTGGGTCTCTGCTCTCTCTCTCTCTCTCTTGTGTGTGTGGGAATGGGTTAGAACAGGTCACCCATGTCTGGGTCCTAATATAGGTTATGTATGGGGTTAGTGGGCATGGGTTAGAACTGGTCACCCATGTCTGGGTCCTATATAGGTTATGTATGGGGTTAGTGGGCATGGGTTAGAACTGGTCACCCATGTCTGGGTCCTATATAGGTTATGTATGGGGTTAGTGGGCATGGGTTAGAACTGGTAACCCATGTCTGGGTCCTATATAGGTTATGTATGGGGTTAGTGGGCATGGGTTAGAACTGGTCACCCATGTCTGGGTCCTATATAGGTGATGTATGGGGTTAGTGGGCATGGGTTATAACTGGTCACCCATTTCTGGGTCCTATATATGTTATTTATGGGGTTAGTGGGCATGGGTTAGAACTGGTCACCTATGTATGGGTCCCTTGTAGGATATATATTGGCTAAGTGGGCATGGGTTAGAACTGGTCACCCATGTTTGTGTCCTATGTAGGTTAAGTGGGCATGGGCTAGACCAGGGGTGTCAAACTGGCGATCCGCGGGCCGCTAAGTAAGGCTGCATGATATATCGAACATGTACCTTCATCAGACCTGCCAGACAGACAATCAGATGAAATGAAGGCAGGTGTAGAGTAGAGTGTAGAGTAGTGAACTGAACATGTTCTCTTTATATCAAGTACTTCATACCAGCCCCTTATGAAACTACTTCTCCCCAAATCCAAATGGATTTCATTTTCCATCCTGAATGGCAGTAACTAGCATACAATGAGAACTGAGAAGATCTCCACAAAGGTTTACTCATCAAAACTGATTATAAAACTGTAACCATCAAAGCATGCACTCAACATATAATGGTTATGTGACCATGGCATGTGCATAATATAAAATCTTATAAGTTGTATCTGATATTGATTAATATGGGGGGTGGGTTCAATGAATCGATTATTAATCGGCAGAGCTGTCGACTATTGTCAACATATTCCCCAATTTCCAGTGAGATTATGGGGTGAATGAATGTGGCCAGACCCATCTTCTCTTTCTGTCATAGTGACATTGTCCTGCATCAGATCATGTCCAAATCAGGTTCTCCAATCTCCAGTAGCCTCTTCAGTTTTTTGAAGATTTTTTGAGTGGTGCAACCACTCCCTTACGGAGCTATGTGTGTGGCTGGCTGGCTGGCTGGGTCTGAGCATGCATAGACAGATAGATTATAGCAGTGACTGACTGAGACATCGAGCGTGCGTGCACAACTGGTTGTGTTCCCCATCAAGTGACCTTTTGACCAATGCGGCCCTCGCCCCAAGTTGAGTTCGACACCCCTGGGCTAGACCATGTCACCCGCTGAGTGTCACACTGAGTTATTGTCTTTAATAATTATTAGCTCATTATAAATCAAGCTAAAACGTGTTCTATCTCTCTGATCTCTCTCTCTCTCTCTCTCTTTGTGTGTGTGTGTGTGTGTGTGTGTGTGTGTGTGTGTGTGTGTGTGTGTGTGTGTGCGTGCAGGTTCACAGCTGCAGCACTGTTCCAAGGTTGTGGAGAAAACTCGAACATTAAGGTAAAACTTAAGAGCAATGCTGGTCTGTCTAAGTTATCAGTTTGTAACATATGTGACCAGTGCCAGTATTTTCAACCACAAGTCGGCACTAATTAAATCTCACAATAGACCAAAATAGAATTATTTTATTTTTTTGGTGGTTTTCGGTTTTAGCCACATTAACACAGTTGGAATGTTAAAGAATGTTTTTATTACATCAGAAAGTCGTTTTAGTGTCATTAAGTCGTTGTATTTACATTGCAAAAATGTCTCTATAATTACAGATTATTTGCCGTATTTTGGGGGTGTGAACATTCCTGCACGTATTTACATAGAGTCGTTTCGATTGGCCGTAGCTATCTTTGTTCTCCAGTTACAGTAGCCGTGCAGTGTGTTTCTGTGACAATAGTAAATAGCCTACAACATCAGCATTATTGTTAACTTGATATGATGCTGTTGGATATTGTAATAAAAGTATAAATTAACTGATTTACCCGTCGTCCACTGAAGAAAAAAAAGTTGCTGCCAGTTTAATGTTTGTTTGAGGTCTCCACACCACACGCGTTCTGACGAGATTGTCTTAGTTGTAAATCCATTCTTCTGCCCTTTATTTCAGTGCACACATGTGCATGTTTATCACTGTGTTTTAATCTTTGTAACTTTATTAGGCTACCATTGGATGCTGCTGCCTGATGATCAATACATGAATGAATAACATCGCGTGTGATCGCGCGTCGCGGTGAAATCCGTCTTTTATATAATTTGATCAATCCATGACATCCATGCATGATCACGCGTCGCGGTGAAATCCGTCGTTTATATAATTTGATCAATCCATGACATTGTTGTTAGAAGAACAGCTCAAATATTGAATGTGAAGACATAGTGTAGTACAAATCCTGGTGTGATCTTCTTAAAAGTGGAAGGATCATAACACACGTCTAAGGTATTTTTTCCCCTGACTTTCTGTTGGTAAGGTTTTGACTCTTTCACATCAGTGCATGGCTGATTCAAGCCATGCATTTAGGGGTAAAAAGGTACCTTTGTACATATTAATAATGTAATGTAAACATACATTTTTTTATTTAGCAATTAAAAGCATGGGTCTAAAACTACAAGTAACTTCATGGAATAAATTATAGCCTACTTGCTGCAAGTAGTTTTACTCCAGCATACTAGTTACTTTTTAGATTGTATCATTACCAAAACATACACTAAACAACGTCCGTCCTATATTTCTATATTGCAATATTGATACTTTCTCATCTCTATTTATTTTTATTCTAAGAGTTCTAGATGTCCTTATTCCTCTTTTACTAAGTGTCAACTCAAGTCATTCTGTGCAGTTGACAGTGTGGAGTGGTTAGAGGATGGGGGGAGTGTTTATGCAAGTATCTAGGGGTGGAGACAAGTATCTATTGTCACACCCCATTCCTGGGCTCAGAGATGCTAAATACTATGAAATCTTAAAATGGCAAATTCTGTACTTTGGTGTTTCCAGTTAAACAAGTTTCAAATGGTCATATCTTCTTCATTTCCCCCCCAATTTCAATGAGCAATAGATCGTATGAAAGGTTACAGTGTGCAGTTTCATAATATGTAAAGAACTGAAAAATGACCATGTCCCCCTTGTATATCAAACCACTGTCCCTGGTCACATATGTGACACAGGCCAGCACTTTGGTCCTCAACTCGATTTTTACAGATTACAGATTATTACAGATTAATTGTTAAATAAATTATTAAAGTACAGAATGTAAGCTTTCATATGATGTATCATTCAATGAAATTGGACAATAATTGAAGGAGGTATGACCATCTAAAACTTGTTGAAACAGATAACCGATACAGATGCAAAGTAGAGAAATTACCCTTCAAAGATTCTTCAGATTTTAGCACCTCTGGAATGGGTGTGACAATAGATGCTTGTCCACACCCCTAATGTCTTGCATAATCACTCCCCCACCCACTAACCACTCCCCCACTAGGTTACCTGTCAATGACAGTTGAGTGGACACACTGTTTTACTTGAGTTAAAGTAAAGAAATGTAGGACTAAGTTGTTTAGTGTATGTTTTGTAATAATACAATCTAAAAAGTAGTAGGCTAACTGAGTTTTCAATGGATATAGGCTATGTAGTTTTAGACCAATGCTTTTACATTGTGTTGTAAATAGCTGCAGTAGGCTACACCATTTTATATACATATATATAAGCAATCAAAGTCAGACAATTGACCCAGTATTTTAGATAAATAAAACCGACGCATCAGGCTATGATGCGTTGTGCGCTTGTAGATTTGCTATTTTTAATAAAAATCCGTTCACATGCCTGGTTTCTATTTAGTGTGCAAGGCTTACATCCGGTCTAAAGCCCACCCACTGTATGCGCTGATTTCCATACACAATCCGTATCCTCCCCTCACCGGATGTTGAATTAACAGTACTAACGGCCATATTTTGAGCGAGTTATGATTTAAAGAAAAGACGAGTGGTTTTGGCTCTTTGCGTGTGGAGGAGAAAAAAAAGAAGCAACGCGCAACACTCTTCCATGGCTATGAAGCAATACTAACGGGCAACGTTTCATTAGTTTTATACATTTTAGGAGTGAAAACATGTGTTTAGTAACACACGACACACAGACAGCTAGCTAACTAGGCTAGCTAGCTGTTAGCCTGTTGTTGTGTGATGGTGGAAGTCTATTCTCCAGGCTGGGAAGCGTATTTCAGTAGCTACGTGGTTTTGTTTATTTTCCTGTAAAGTATAACCCAAAAGCTTCTCCATACTATAGCCATGTTTACAAACACAGAAGCACGCTAATGGGCGGTGACCAGAGCGTGAAACCTCAGGACAAAGAGATCCCAGGACCAATCGAAAACAACATGCAAATCTCAGAACTGCGCTTCCCTGGCCCCAAAACATTGTTAAAAAACAAGCCTACTTTGACATATAAATGTATACGTTTAATTTGCCCAAATGAACAATCTGTTGGAATAAAAACCTTCTTCAACATTCAAACTCTGTTAATATGAAAAAAAAAGAAAATCACATAATAAAAAAAAACGATTTTATTTCGACCATTTCATTCTGGCGAGTTGAGGACCAAAGTGCTGGCCTGTGTCACATATGTGCGTGCTTAGGTGGGGAGTAGCCCTAGAATGGCCCTTGTTGTTACATACAGTATGTACAGTATTTCACATACAGAGCCATAGATGATAAATGATCCGTTTGTACTCACCCATTAAATAATTCCAAAGACGTGGAGTGAAATACGGTCCTCTAGTTTTATATCCATGTGAAAGTTCTGGCACAAAACGTGTAATTAGTCAATTATCTCCACTTTTTCACGAGATGCACACGGACGTCTTTCTCTCCGGGCGAGGGGGAGCCGGAATGATCGCTGGACTGATTTTACGAATACGTCCTGTTTACCGCAGACGTCATCACCAATTGACCAGGGAATCACAAAAGTTTGGGTCACACAATTGGCAGGTGCCTTGCGATAGGTAGATAGACTGTTTCTTCGATCACCTGGTCAGCTGGAATCTTGGCAAAAGGATTGGTTGGTCCCAACTGTACTGAGAATCGACCCTGGCGGAATTCACCAGCAGCACCTGGATGAGTTGTGTCAAGCCTAGTCATGGAGGCATAATAGTAAGGCAAATATCGTGCACAATTCACACGGTCATATGCAAACAACCATGGCATCATGGCACGCACTGATTGGAGATGTAAGTCCCAGTTGCCTTCCCGAGCTGCACAGACCAAGCCAAGCACAATGTCAACCATGTCTATATACGACATCCAAAATGCTGCCAGTTCACCAGCCTCACCATTTCTTATTTCCTGTGTGTACACATCAAAAAGATGCAGTACTTCCATGCATACTTTATTCTGCAAGAGGTCGTTGATTGATTCTTCAGTAGTTTCTGCACTGATGTGGGTTATCATTTCATCAAGGATATGTTGCTTCTGAGGGTGGGTGGTCTGAAGCCACTGGGGAAACTCTTTCCATGCTAGACGCAGTAGGGCTTCATACACGAGTTTGTGAAACCTCAAAGTTCTGTTGTACAGCCTCCCATCCATTACAGCCTGTGATAGATAGATAGATAGGTTTATTTGTCATTTTTACAACTGTGAACAGCAGAAAAACGAAATTTCGATGTGCTAGTGCACGAGCCGCAACAACATAAGTCGCGCCGATCCTTCAGCGATAACGCCAGCTTCTACAGCAAGATCTCGAAGGCCAGCATCCTGAAACCTTTTGCCAATGCTGGCCATAAAGTTAAACACAGTGTGAAAGTCACCAACGACGTCGACTCTGTGGGGGCTATGGGGCTACAGCCCCCATGAAGAATTAAATAGCCCCTTTTAGCCCCCATGAAGATTTTCGTGGACATTTTATATTAACATTACAGACCATTAGACCATTTGGGAAATAAATAAATCCGCGGCGGCGGCCTCGCGGTCCCCCCCCCCCCCCCCCAACGCAATGCTGCTGTAGCCTGTCCCAAAGTACCAGTGAAAACATCAACTTATTTTTTTCCACCGCTGCGGGGGGGCGGGGCTGCGGGTAGCCCCCATGAGGATCATCAGAACTCGACGGCTCTGAAAGTCACCCATGCGTAATATGAGGTCCTTAAACAAAACAGGATGTTTCCAGGTCAGCTCAATTGCTTTTGCATAGATGGCCTGGTCAAACACGCAGATGATGTATGGGAGCTGGAGCTGTTTCAGTATAATATTTGATCTCTGCAGGATTTCAAATACTGTGGCAATGTCTGTTGCTGGTGCATTGATAGTTGGGAGATAACCTGTCTCATCACTAGTTATGTCCATGCTTTGTCTTTGAATTATGTTGAATCCAGTCGAACTGGGAACATGATGTTTTTGTTGCCTGCACAGAGACCAAAAGGTTGTTTTTCTGCTTTGCATCATTGAATTCCTGGCACAATTGTGGCTGAATTGCTGCCATTAGCGGTGGACCTACTCTATTTCCAGCATTGCAGCTGTTCTGGTTCAGAATCAATTGAGCGCCTTAAGGGTTTCCTTCTCCCTTGGGAGTTTTGGTCCAATGAACTTGGGTTGTATCACGATTCCATTTACACGATGTGATGTGCCTCCACCGCTGAGGGTCTCCTCTATACGATCAATGTTATCCCATACTAGAGTTGTGGAAACATTGGGGTGTATGTTGTGTGGCAAGGCTACATTGAAATCACCAAAATACTCTAGCTTTTGAATGCACAAAGCTGTTTCAATTTGCTGTGTCATGGAATATGATACACCATGACCAAGACGGTTTAGCAGCTGGATAAGTTCCACATTACCAGTTAATGTTTTCACCACCATAGGTAACAAAATGTGTTTGAGTGGCTGCTTCCTCCCATGGGAGACGGTGTATATCAAGTCCTGGCCTATAGAACTGATGTGACGTTCAGTCTGTATAGTTCGTACCTGTTCTAGGTTCCCCGTCAAAACCATTTGCAGGAAGTCACTCACTGATTTGGGGATCATGTTTTCTGACTTGCTCATGTTATCTAGAGAGGGGGGCCAGTTTATCCATGGACAGATTGTGTGGGTATAATATCACTCTTCCATTGAGATCATATATTATCTCCATATCACTTTTAAACTCTGTCTTAAGTTTGGAACCAAAGTTTTTCTTTGTTGATTGAGTAACGGTAACATTTTTGACATATGGGTTATCAACATATTTCTCAGTTCCGTTAGAAAAACCGCACAGGGATTTTGAATTATATCAGATCGTACTCACAGACCTTATTGAATGCCATTGCTTCTATTTCTGAGTACTCGTTACTTTGTGCTGCATCAGAAGTTTGGGAAGACTTGGTCTGATCTGTTTTGGTGTACAATCGATAACATGTTCTGTGAAAGTGCACCTCGGCACCTATCGCATTACGGCTTAAGACAGCAATGACTCTGTCCATTTTAGAAACAGCAGCCTTGCGTAATGCACAGTCCGCTTCCTCTGTGACACATTTTATTAAAGGCTCCCGTGTTTTTGTGCCTTTGATACAGTTGTCAGCCATTCATAGTGTCTGAAATCCTCTTTACCCTCTTTTGATTTTGCGAATATTGGAAAATGTAGTCAACCAGCAGGTGGAGCAGTTGAGTATGTTTTTTAAAATAGGCACTATAATTTGGAATATACTGTATGGCCTACTGTACCAATAAGTCTACACAATTAGAGAATGTTATCTTGATAGTTCAGCGTTTTTTTTTTTTTTTAATTCATTCTTGGCATGATTATTTGGTATGACATGTTGTTTGCTTTATTTCTTTACTTTTTCACTTTTTTCATACAATACATACTTTCTCATAAACAGTTGAGCTTGACCCTGGTTGTCTAATTGATCGTCGTATTTCGTTGGATTGTTGCTGCACAATGGTGTCTAAATCTCTTTTCATTGTGAAAATTTTCCTGCACTTAGCATGATATTTTATTTTGGGGATTTCATTTGGAGGCAAGTTATGTGCAATATCCACGAGGGGCTGAAATTCACGGATCTGGGCGGCTTGTAATAACGTAGCCCATGAATTTAAGTCCCTCGGTTCTACTAATGGGTCCATTGGAGATTCCAAAGAACTGTGTACAACACAGTCAGTGGACTCCTGCCTATTGATTACTGGTCTCTGATCTGGTTCCATGCTTGCTTGCTAATGCTTGCTTGCTTGCTTGCTTGCTTGCTTGCTTGCTTGCTAATGCTTGCTTGCTTGCTTGCTGACTGACTGGCTTGCTCACTGCTCTGTCTGAGTGGAGAAACAAATCTGAACTCCAGTCAAACTGGGGCTTAAATAGGGCTGGCTTGATTGTAGTATGATTGTCTCCAGGTGGTGTCCACCTGCCAGGCAGGAGGCTCAGACACGCCCACTCCCAGAACTAGGTCAGACTGTGAGATTCTCAACAAACATCTAACATAAATTACTATCAGTGAAATGAAAGATATTAATGATATTTACATGTGAACAGTAACTTGTAACTTTCTGCAGGGTAATTTCCCAGGGGTGGGGGATCATTCTATGCCATACTTACCTACTTTTTGTTTAATAATAGTTATATTTCAACATCAGGGAGTCTTTTGGGTACACTGTAATGCTAAATGCAAGTCTCTAAGTCTAAATGTAATATGGTGGGAAATATAGCCCATTTTGTGACCAAAGGAAAAAACGAAAATACTAATTTGACCTATTTTTTGAATTATTAATCTTGTATACCTTTATTCTATATTCCCAATAACCATTTTTTGTCATTACAATGTTTTATAATTCAGTCCCCATCAATTCCAGGCATAGTTTAATGTATTAACTTATATTATAAGGATATTATATGTAAATTCTACACGTATATACGGTGGAAATGGCTATAGATATATTTTGAAATTAAATAATATCAAACGGGTTATTGGCTATAAGTCCAAAAAGAGTGGAAGGCATCCGTTTCTTTCAGGGTTTTTTTAACAATTGGATTTCAGAAGATTCATGTGTTTGTTTGTTTTTCTTCGTGTGGTTATCTTATCCCAATTCCTTATTTTTTCGTTGGATTTCGCTGCCTTCAGTTTTAATTTGCATGGCCTATACACCAGGTGGTGTAATGTGGGAGAATACACATCTCGGTAACATAGCATGGCTAATAAATAGTATAATAATGGCCAATCTCACAATGAGAAATCACATGTGGATCCTATATAGCCTATAGCTAACAACATTTACCCATTGGAAAGGAATGAGACACCACCACACAAATCTCCAAAATTAAATGTATTGCAACGAATGCAGTGAAACAATGCAGCTAATTTCATTCATAATATTAATTCCACAGATGGCTCCTCGGCCGCCTCCAACGTAGCTGCTTCCGACCAGGAAGCTCGAGCGCAGCGCTAACGTTATGGAGCGCTGCACTGTAACGTGGGAGCGGCTCGCTCATCTGGGGTCGTTAAGGCACCCTCCTCCGACGGCCCAAGCCCCTCCACCTCCGCCCGCACCTCCAGCTCCACCATCGGCACCAGCCGCACCAGCACCACCGGCACCGGAACCTCGCTCTTCCCCCAGCACCAACACCAGAGTGGCCCGTCTCCGACTTTATAGTTCTCCGACTCCTGGTCGTTCCCGTGGCCGAGGTCCACGCCTGCGTGGGCCGAGGCGGAAAAAATGATTGACCTCATGCACGAGCACCCTTTTTTTTCATGTTTTTCATATTATTTTATTTTATTTTTATAAGTTTACAGCAATACCTTGACTGTCATTATTATTTGCAATAAACATTTCTAAATACAAGCTTACCCGTTTTCTGTGCGAGTGAAACTCAAGTTCAAATGTGTTCAAGGAAAGAACAGGTCATCTGTCAACAGATGACCATGTAGACATGCGCATGCGTCGGTGCCGCACCCCAAACGCCGAACACCACTGACAGCCTCGCCAAAACTGGCCGTTTTAAACCATTTCCAGGCATTCATTTTACTTAATTTTGTTGGTAGTTGTAACGGTCTACTTTAAGTCTACTACAAGATTGTAGCAATCGGCAACTTTGTAAACTAATTACACGCCCGCCATCATCCGATGCCTACCTGTGGCCACCGGCCTAGCAGCGTTTCCTGCAATGACAGCCTGACAGCTAGTTTGACAGCCACCCACCCAGCTTGACTAGTCATCCCAACCACCAGAGAGGAGAAACCACCTCCCGGCTTACCCGACGCCAACTCAACGCAGCAGGCCCAGTCTCTGGGCCTTGCGGGTATGTTCCGAACCTCAACGGGAACTACTATACTGCCTACTGTCATACCAATTCAACGCTGCGGGCCACTGTATGTGGCCCTCGCCGGTGCGTCCCGCACTAAAACTCTGCCTGTCACCCAATACCTCACTGTAACTTGCATATTTTCATCATCAAAATCACTTTTACTGGCCATAGTTCTTTTTTTTTAATCCCCAGACAACATGACATATAACGATATGGACAAAAATTCATATCACGATATATATGGCAGATATCTCGATATCGATACGATACGATATAATTCATATCACGATATATATGGCAGATATCTCGATATCGATACGATACGATATGCTTCGATATGCTACGATATCGATACGATACGATATATATGGCAGATATCTCGATATCGATACGATATGACTAAAATAAACAGTGAAAACTATAAGCATTTTTCAAAGAAAACTGCATAATGATACCAAATGGACATGGAAAAGTGCAGTTTTATTGATCAGAACAGACCAATCACTGTCAAATGTGTCAATCAACATGAACATACTAATGCCACAAAGTTATACTGTAATAAACATTTTGCTGCAGCTCTGCTTTGACAATTACTCAACAGTATTTTACATCTAACAATGCTAAGCATTATTTCACAAAAACAGAATATCCTATTCCAAAAATGAATATTTTATTGATCATACAGTAACTGAACTGTAAAAGACCAATCACTATCTTAGCCTGCATTTAGATAAGACATATAAAAGATATTTTAGCTCTTCTTTTGACAATAGTGTAACTAACACTAACAACAGTGCAAGTGCTTGCATAAATGTATACAAAATGTAAACAAAATATTTTTCAGATTCAGAACATTCGTGCAACAGTCCAACATCATCATACTAACATTCAGCGAATGTCTGAATGTCTGAATGTCCCTGACAGCGCTTTATCTCAACATTGGCTGGCCCAATCACTCCCACTTTTCACACAGGCATGGACCATAATTATATGGAGGTCTTAATGGAGCCCTTTTTCCAATTTGACACATTAATGATTTATAATGAATTTATTAGTGGATAAAAAAATGCAAAAATGGGTATTGTACTGTCAATATGACATGAATATGAATGCAAAGTAGCGGTCCATGTGTGGACAGGCTACCTGTCGCCGTTGTGCATGGTGAGATGTGTGCAAACCGTGTAGTTTATCAGGAGAAGAATACCAAAGGATGCAAGATTTATTAGTGAATTAAAAACCCACCGGGCGCAGTACCCCCCCACGGCCACAAGAGGGGGGCAAATATCTCACAACGGGTAAGGGCTAGTAACATACAACAGAGAATCAGTAGTACCTCTTTCTCTTATTGTATTGGACAGTATAAGTAAACATTGGACAGTGTAAGTAAACAATCTTTCCCTTTTCACATTCAGAATAGAGGTAGGTGGCGCGTCTTGGTACTGTATGTGTGCATAAAAATACATTAAACAAAAATAAAAAGGAGGCAGGCACAGGCAGTGATCACCCAATGTGCATAGTCAGTCTGTGCACCATCTTGTACGATTCATTATCAGTCTCAAGTCCCATGCCCCTGTTTCACCATCTCTGGCCACCCTGTGCATTAATATTTATGTGCACGACTTCTAGAGATTCTTTGCAAGGAACACCAGCTTATTAACCATTTCTGGCTTCAGACAGGATCTCTCACAACTAACAATATTACCCCCTGTGCTGAAGACTCTCTCTGAGGGAGAGCTGGTGGCTGGCACACACAAATATTTTCTTGCCATGTTGCTGAGCCGGGGAAAGTTCACCTTGTATTTACTCCACCACAGAAGCGGGTCCTCTTCAGTGTCAATTGGCGTGATCAGTAGATAGCTGTTCAGCTCAGCTTCTATGGCAGCAGTGGGATCAACTGGTGCTGTGGCAGTGGCACTGGCAGTGGAGGTTTTGAAGAAGCTTGCCAACGTCTTCTTCTTTTTGGTGGGTGGGAGTGGATTTGGAACTTCTTCTACTCTGACTCTGATGGCCCCAGGACTCTAAAATAAAATAGACAAAAAGAAGAAAGCAATTTCATTATTTCATGTTGAAATATTATAAAATAACATCATATAATGATAATCATTACTGTATGAAGACCACCATGTTCAGCTCAGTGTACAATTATATGTACTTAAATATAAGATAATACAATAGAATTAACAGTTTTCTATTTCATACATTTCATTCTAATAATTATATTTACCTTGAGTTCCAGCGTCTTGATCTCTTCCACCAGTCTGGCTTTGATGATGGGAATGCTGTCTTCAGTGATGTACTGGGTCTTGTATCTTGGGTCTAAGAAGGATGCCACATCCAATTAACCTGACGCTGCCAGATCCAAAAAGCTTGCTACACAAATTTGTTTCACAGCTTATTTGGATCTGGGATCTCGGGAGCCAATTCGATGACGGGGCTGTTCCTTTTTTTCAAGATACTTGGTAGATGATTGGATGGGGCCGTCTGTCTATCACCGTGTGGGCGTGCAAACACAACCAATCATATTGACGTGTCTGTATAGCTTCACATCCGGTTTCGCACATATCCCGCCCTTAGCTCACGCTGATTGGTTCGGTACGAAGCAGATATTGGACTGTGTGACTTTATCGTCATACTTGCTATTCAAGTACTCTAAAATTTAATTTTTCAAGGACATTGTCAAGTTGGAGTCCCCCTCCTTTGGTGCTAAGAGAGTTGTGTTGAAAAGGCTCAGTACTGGCTTGAGGAGTGAGACACTTACATACTCTTCCCCTGACAGAGCATCAGTGAACTCAAGCAGTGGTCCCAGTGCCTTGCTGACCGACTCCAGTACATCTAGATCCTGATGCCCTGGAACTAGGTGTCGTGTTTTTGGGTCCTCTGAGAGGACATATGCCAGTGCTGTCCTCTGCTCCAGGATCCTGTCAATCATGAGCAGCCTGGAGCCCCATCGAGTTTGGCACTCAGTGATGAGTTCATGATCTGGAAGGTCGAAGCGCTTCTGGGCCTTCTCAAGTGCCACCTTCTTTTTCCAGCTGTGTGAAAAGTGGCACACCAACTTTTTGCAGACGGCTGTTGTACGGTCGATCCGCTTCTCACTTTTCACTGCATTTTCTAGAGAAGATATGTACAAACAAAATATATAAATTAACCACACATTAACAGTACACATATTGTTCCATCTCTCTCCCCCCCTCTCTCTCCTCCTCTCCCCCCTCTCTCTCTTTCTCTCTCCTCTCCCTCTCTCTCCTCTCCCTCTCTCTTCTCTCCCCCCTCTCTCTCACACACACTCCCCTGTCTCTCCCTCCCTCAGGTTAGCCCAGCTATTCTGTTCCATAAATTACCAAAAAAAACACCCACATAATCAATCATGCAAGTAGTCTATTAAAACACTAACTCTGCAAGTTCACACAACACATTGCAACAATACAATCAATCAACTTTGCCGGTGTACTGTATAATAAAATGTAAGTGATGAAAAAATAAATGATTTTCTCTATTTCAAAATGTGTTCTAAACAAAGTAATTAAAAATAAACAGCAAAACGTACCTATTGCCAGGTGTAGCCTATGCCTGAAGCACTGTAGTCGGGTCCACTTATTTTCTTCCAGTGCTTTGATCATGTTTGATGCGTTGTCAGTGGTCACACACACCTGCTGCTCCTCCAGCATGCTCCAGTCTGCTAACGCAGTTTTCATCTCAAGCGCTATGTTAACTCCAGTATGCTCCACGGGGAAGAAGGAAGTCTGCAAACATCGTGTTTTCAGCTCGAAGTTCTTTGTGATGAAATGGGCAGTTAAACTCATGTAGGGTTCAGTCGTTCTGCTCAACCACAAGTCGGTCGTTGTGGCAAAATAATCAACGTCATGTAGCTCAGCCTCAACACGCATCTTGGTCTGATTGTAAAGTTGGGGAATGGCTGTATCACTAAAATAGTTTCGAGACGGTATTTTGTAACGTTTGTCAAGTGTCCGAAGCATTTTGCGGAAGCCCGCTTTCTCGACTGAATACACGGGCATCATATCTTTTGCAATATAGTACGTTATGGCGTCTGTAATCTCTTTGTGTCTGTAGGACGTCTTCTCGTATGGCGTTATACTACCGAATGCATCGTCAATCAGACCTTAATTGCTTGGGCTTGACACGGGAGGATGGCCCTGGCTTGGCTCTCCTCATACAGTGTTCTGTGGTGTTTTTGTAAGTGATGAAACAGGTTGGTTGTGTTGCCTTGCTTTGTCGCGACAATGCGGAGGCACGTCCTGCACAACACCTAGCTCTGTTTAACATCCTCCTTTCTGAAACCGAAATATCTCCAAACAATAGAGCTTGATTTACTTTTCACGACCAAGTTTACAGAATCTGTACCCGATTCTGCACCGGTGCTGATATCTTCCCATAGAGTATCTTCCTCATTCATCTCTCTCCCCCTTTTTCTCCGCCTCCGCGCTGTTGTGTGTGACTGTGTGTGTGACTGAGAGACATGTGGACTGGAACACCATGTTTCCTGCTTCGCTCAAGGGGATGTTTGTGATTGGTTGACTTCAGCTGTCGATCTAAGGAAAGCATGAAATGAGCGTTGTGGTTGGCTGGCCAGCGGTAGCTGGGCTTTAGCTGGTAATTTAGGACAATCTGAGCTGTATGCATGCGGAAATGTTATATCGTCAACATCGTTGCCTTTTGCGATACGGACATTGCGCACGTTCATATCTAGATATCGATACGATGACGATATATCGTGCAGCCCTAATGACCATGCATAAACTGTCCAGTGCTTAGAAGCGACTTCAAGCGAGACAGAGAGAGAGAGAGATTCGCTGTACTGTAGGTCTACGACTGAGTGAGTCTGTGACAGACGTGACTGAACTGTCCCTTTAAATGTGTAGCGCTACTGCTCATGCTCGGGGCTTTGTGCAGGAGTTTCCCCCCCACCAGGACTCAGGAGCCAGCTGTGGACCCAAGAGGAAGAGAAGCATCCACCAGCGGAGCGCTGTTGTCAGCTGTCACTGTCGCAATCTGGGCAGAGATGATGCGATTTTCACACACACACACACACACACACACACACAGGAGACAGCAGGACAGTGGAATGCACTATAGGACAACACATCTCCGAGCTGTTTAATAACGGGGATTGCGTTTTCATGGATGATAAAAGATCCCGTTCGTTCACGTTGCCCGATTATCACTGCACTGCTGAGTGGCGATAAGACCACAGATCACGGTCGTCTGTTTACATTGGAATGAGTCCACCGGAACTTCTTAATAAGTCTTGTTCTTTTTAGGACATTTATGGATCTTTTTCCTTGCTGCTCAAAAACGCTTCCCAGTTCTGTAAAGTTGGATGCTTTCGCTCTGCCCAGTTGTCTGGCGTCTGACATCGCGGGGCGAGATTTTGACTGCGTCGATCGGCGCGTAATTACTGTTTTGTGCGTTACTTGCGTTAATGTATGGTTGACACTGACAGTGAATAAGGACACGACACAACACAGTTGTGCTATTCCAACGGGGGAGCTGAAGGCAGGCTTTCATCTAAAAGGAACTCCGCGCTTACACAATGGGAGATGATGGACCGGTACATGCGTGCACTTATTGGACCAAGACCTCTAAAACGGATGTCATGAAAACACATTTGGGGATTTTTATTATGCTTCATTTGGTTCTTCATACGGAAGCATCGTTATCAAAGGCCTGCGATAAAAACTGCTTCTCGGGGAAGTGCGTCAATGAGACCTGCGTCTGCGACCATGGTTGGGTCGGGGACCGGTGTCAGCACTGTCAGGGAAGATTCAAGTAAGTTATAATAATTGATCTCAGTACCCTAGTTTTATTTATTTTATTGTTTATTAATGTCTCACTCCCAACATCTGACATGTGTTGGAGCCTAATAATTGCTGTAATTGTTAATAATGATTAGTTCAGTTGCAAACAGCACTTGTGGTATAATTACCCTCATGGCTATTGAGTTCCAGATGCAAAGAGAAAAACAGAAAGGAAAGAAGAAAGGAAGTAAAAGGATGACCTGGCTCAACCAGGTGATAGAATAAACTGGTGCAACACTTTTACACTCTTAAAGTATGTAAGACTAAGACTCTCTACCCGATAACTCATGTGAGACTCAATTGACTCAATGCCCTTAATTGGCCCTGTGTTTCCGTTCAGGAGAAGCAAAGTAGGCAGGGCCCGGGTCATCAATATATAGGCTACTGTATACAGTACGTTGTCCTCGTCTGTGGCATATTTTAGATTTTCAGTTTTACACACCATTATAATGTTCTTATTTTGATCATACACTAGACATTATGGTACATTTAGGAGTCCACTAGTAGTGGTTCTCAAAAGTTGTATTTGCAAGGACCCCTTATATCTCTGAGTTACAGACTCGTTATGGTCATTCAGGGCCATCTCTTTGTGTTTCTTCTGGTAACATTATTATTGATGTGCAATTGTACTAGACTCGGTAGAACTCTGGTTGGAGTGGACGTGGCTCAATGCTTGGGCCATGCAGCCATTGTTCCATTGTTCTGGGATTCTTTCTCTTCTCTTAACCCATTCTGACCTGAGATCAGATTCTAAAAAAATGTCTTCTATACATCCCTATGCACGCACGCACACACACACACCAGCAGTTAGGCTAAGTTGTGTTTGCCAATCAGTAGTTGAGCCATTAAGTGATTGTGAGGCTGTCTGTGTATATAGTACATATAAGGTATTCATGTTGTCTGTATAGACACAAGACAGTTAACTCAATATACACTGTATCATTCTCTATATCACAACACGGGCCACAAAACGTCACAGAGCCCATTAGGTCTCTTACTCAATATCCAAGATATAAGTGTGCAATTGTGGTGGTCAAGGTCAACTATATGCACAGCTCTCAGTCTGCTCTTGTTTCAATTGAAGTTAACTTACCCTCATGCTTGCAGTTGATGATTTACTATACCTGAAAAGAAAGCTTCACTTTCTCACCATGACAAGCAGCCAAACCGTAAGGAGTTCATGACCCCATCACTGAGCCACGTGACCAACCAGAGGCTTAGTTCCACGGAATCTAGTACAGTTGTAAATCACATCCATGTACTAAGTGAAGCTCCGACAGTTCATAATTCATTGCGACCTCAGTCAGTCAGTCTGTCCGTCAGTCAATCACGCCTTGTGACATGCTCCATATATGGCCAATACAGAATTAAACTTAAACCCTGAAGAAGGCAGTTGTACCTGCCGAAATGTTGGTTTCTATTCTACTCTGCATCCACATAAATATCAGTGTGTGCGGCCACTTTTGTCTTTTTAATAGTACTGTAGTTTATGCATGTGGTTTCTGTCCAGCCCCAGATACAGTGCGGTGCCAGTGGCCGTTGGTTTGGTGTCTGACTTTCATTCATTGCTTTGACACGCCGATGTTCCTGAGGTGGAGGCCATGCACAGGGGGGGGGTCACGTCGCCCACGGTGGCAATTCAGCCACGCTGATTGGTCAACCGTCGTGGAGTACTGCGAGCGCGGCCCTCAGGAAGTTTAGCGCGGCAGCTTGACCAATCGCTGCGAGCCTGCCACCCGCTCGGTCTCTTTGTTATCACCGCTGCTCCCCCATGGCGAGGAAAGGGCTGTGTGTGTCTGCAGACTGTGGGTGCTATGGAGGGGCTGGCTATTTAGAGGGGGGGCTAATGAATCTTGGTTTACATAGAAGTCAGTCAATTTGGCTTGTTTGGAGGGGGGGGCTTAGGGGGGGGGGGGGGCTAAGCCTCCACCAGAGGGGGATAAAGCCGTCCCTTGCCCCCCCCTGGAGCCGTCCCTGCTGCACGGGTGCATGTGTGTGTGTCTGCAGACTACACGTGTGTGCATGCGTGCGTGAGTGTTCACTGGCCAAAAAAGGTGCACAGACAGACAGATACGGAAATATGCCTGATATAGGTTATTAATTGTACCCAGTCTTTCAGCAGCTGTCACAACGTTCCCCGAGGGAGTTGGGTTGGAACAAGTTGATATGTGACAGTATAGACACCTTTATGAACACATTTGAGAAAACAGCTAGTGGTATTAAAGCATTTTATTTGCAGATTTGCCACACATTTTGCGAACCTTCTCTAACTAGATGCCATGTTGTAGTTTTCGGTGATCAGCCTATCACTGAATATTCTTATCTCGCCCCGTATCTTTGAGGGTGCGCTAGGACGTACAGGTACGTCCATTGTACCTCTCGATTCTAATCCTTAAGACGGCCTCATGCGTCGTATGAACTGAAACGGTTAACAGGCCTTTACAGGCCCGTTAACTCTGTCAGAGTTGTGGGTGTCCGTCCGTCCGTCCGTGGACTATAAAAAGGTCCTTGCAGACTGCTGCCCTTTTTCTGGGAAAACTGGTGAACTCTGTTCTGAGTTTAATCCTCTGCATCATTTGTGGACCGGCCGGCAGCAGCATCAATGTGTATCATCATTCTCTCTGCTGTTGTTGCTGCTGCGAACGGTCTGTCTCAAAAAACAACTCCCTCTATTACATGCCTCGATTTCCACTTCTCTTAGAACAATCTCCTCCGTACAGCACAGCATCTCACAGGAGAACACACACAGTCTGTCTTAATGTAACTGCCAGCATATTACAAAATTCATCTCCCCCCGCAAAAAAACACTGTCTGGAAATACAACACAACTCCACAACAAACTGCAGCTTGGAGTTGTGGTGCTGCAAGCACCTCTCAGTGAGAGACAAATGTTTGTATGCTGCCTAGTTAGGCCTATATATATCCCTCAGGTGTGCAGATTATCAGCCCCACCCACACCACCAACAGGCAACCTGCTACTGCTCCGCCCGCTTGTAGCGCGGCACTATGAGCTTGTAGATCTGCTATTTTTCAATAGCTAAAGTATAATTGATGCTTAAAACACCAAAAGGGGTCCAGAATGGGTTAAATGAGCATTTGTATAGCAACACAGATTGACATTAATATAACATTACCCTCAGTTAAGTATTGAATTAAAGCTGCAATGAATACACAGGCCATTCAGAAAAAGTTACATCCAACCAACTATGTTCAGAGAAACAGCAGAGACAGTTTTTAAATGAGATGGACATGTATATGATAGAAAACATTAAAAGCATCTTAACACAGATGAAATAGTGAATTTCATATTTAATGTAAACATACAGCAGGACTACGGTGAGGCAGGTCAGCAGGTTACAGCGCTGTAGGGCTTCGAACCCTATATCCAGGCAGGATAGCACACTACCAGCGCTTTCTTTTGCTTTGCAACACCATGTCTTTACTTGCATGTGAATTCAGAAATATAAGATAGCCGATATACAATATGCTCACTATGGAACAACTCTCACATCCTAATAATTAACCCTATAACCTTAACCCAATTTGCTATTGTACATGGTCATTACAGGTCAATCGGTAAACAATGAAGAAAAGCTGTGTTGGTGCTTGATCAAGGCAGGCTATTCTTATCATATTTTATACCTTTTCACGCACAGCGCCTGGAGCATCCACTTGGACTCAAGCCGGTGTCTCATCAGCCGTGGTCGGGTCGCCTGGAGGACGGTGTCCTGTTGCGAGACGCAGAAACATCCAATGATTCAAGATTACAACATTGACAGTACAGGTTTGTGCATCAGCAGATGTTTTATTTTATCATGCAAGTAAGGACAGCATTGTTTTAGCATGGCCAAAACAATCACCGGTAGAAGGTACTTTCAGGTTTCTGAAATGGGGTTCAAGTCCCTGCAGTGATGGAAGGCTTAATGTTTTACATGTGTCCTGCTTGTGTGTTTATTTAGCACAAGAGGTGACATTGCATGTGATTGTCTGCTTTGTGTAACTAAACTATAGACACATGGACATGGCTCTCTAGTCTCTAGGCAGTGTGCATGAAAGGCTGGCTCACGTTGTGAGCTTGTAGATCGGCTATTTGATTAGTTTTATAAATTAATGCCCTGCTTCATCATACCAGAGTGATGATGCCATAAAAGTAGTGAAAATAGCACATTGCGTGCTATCTAGTCGTGTGCAAACCCCTGTGATGCCTCATTAAATTACTTTTACTGGGGACCCCCTCAGTCCCCTGGGAATCCCCCAAGGGCCCCCGGGGGTCCACGGACAGTTTTTTGAGAAGCACTGGGATGCATTCTAAACATTTAAGGTCCGTTATCTTTTATAAATGTAATTTTCAATGTGAAAAGAGTCGACTGTAGTTCACTGCTGTCTATATACTTCAAAAAGAGCTGCATTACCTACGTTTACTGGGGACCCCCTGGGAATCCCCCAAGGGCCCCCGGGGGTCCATGGACAGTTTTTTGAGAAGCACTGGGATGCATTCTAAGCATTTATGCTCAGTTATCTTTTATAAATGTCATTTTCAATGTGAAAAGACTGTAGTTCACTCAGTGGCGCGCGCTATGAGCTTGTAGATCTGCTATTTTTCAATAGCCTGGGTACCGCCCTGGGTAAGTGGCCTGGGTACCGGCCTGGGTACCAGATTCTAAAAATATCTTCTACATCCTGACAGTTTTCTGAAAAAGCTATTTTTCTTCCATTTTTCAAAAATAGCAAATATTCAAGCTCATAGCGCGCCACTTGGTGGCGCGCGCTATGAGCTTGTAGATCTGCTATTTTTCAATAGCCTGGGTACCGCCCTGGGTAACCGGCCTGGGTAACCGGCCTGGGTACCGGCCTGGGTAACCGGCCTGGGTAACCGGCCTGGGTAACCGGCCTTGGGTACCAGATTCTATTATGTTTGATTCTGTTATGACTTCTCCTCTGCATGCTGTAGTGTTTAGATGGTTCTGTTATGACTGCATGTTGTAGTGTTTAGATGGTTCTGTTATGACTGCATGTTGTAGTGTTTAGATGGTTCTGTTATGACTTCTCCTCTGCATGTTGTAGTGTTTAGATGGTTCTGTTATGACTTCTCCTCTGCATGTTGTAGTGTTTAGATGGTTCTGTTATGACTTCTCCTCTGCATGTTGTAGTGTTTAGATGGTTCTGTTATGACTTCTCCTCTGCATGCTGTAGTTAATGACACACGCGCGCGCACACACACACACACACACACACACACACACACACACACACACACACACACACACAGAGAGAGTCATTTTTTAGCTTTTGCTTTCCTTATGTAGGCCTACTTGTTACAGCAAGGGAGAACTTTCTTTTAAAAGCTTATTGTTTAACAGAAAATATTCTTTTGATTAATTTCACTTACTACCTCTGGACTAGCAGATGTTTCTGAACAACTGTATGCACACTGTGTCTATAAGAAACAACATCTGCATGTCCCCAGAGAGTCAAAGTTAACCCATTTTGGGCGGGAACCCCTTTTGGTTTTTTAAGTATTATACTTTAGCTATTGAAAAATAGCAGATCTACAAGCTCCTTAGCGCGGCACTGAGTGCCGTGCGACAAGCTTGTAGGTCTGCTATTTTTGAAAAATCGTAAAAATGTGGTGCAAATCTTTGAATATATATTCTTTTCAGAGCAAACGTTTTTAACTCATATCTGGAACAACATATTTTCAGATGGGGGTCGGCGGCCAAATACAGATAATTTTTGTGGGTTCTTGACATGAAATACTGAGCATGCCCCGCATGCTTAGAGACTGCCGCTCTCTCACTATAGTGGGGCTAAGAAAGTGGTATCAGCAAAGTCCAATATATGCACATGTACTGTAGGCCTATACCTACAGTATATATAAGAAACATAAACCTGCAGTGCATGTCCTCTGAGAACAGAGGGCCCTGCATGGTGGATATTGTCCATACCAGAGGTTTTGCTGTCTGGGAGTAAATCTAAACTTTTCTAAGCTTATAATGCCATTTCTAAAGGACCGTCTTGTCTGGTTTTTATCCCATTGTATGACCATTTCCCAAATCATATCCGACATACAGTTTTGATTTTCGAGTCATTTGATTGATTTAAATCTTGCTTCAAATATGTAATCCTACAAAATGAACTTTACTACTTTACTTATATATCGTCCCAGTTATTGGTAGCTACAACCAGGCCTGGAATTTCATCCTTTTAGGGGCAAGGCCACTTGGCCTTTAGTGTGGTCAACTTTTTGAGGGCACAAGGCCGAGTGCCAGGGCATGAAGGCCATCAATTAAAACAATGATTTTAAGTCCCCGGTCATAATTATTTTAGCTTAAAGGTTCAGAACATTGGTTCTGAACAGTGCTTCTTAAATAAATAATCACAGCTTTAAATAACAAAAAAAAAAGTAGCTACTGTTACATGTTTTGGGGTCCAAGTCCAGAGATGAAAATCATAATGAAATGGCCTAGGACCCTGTCACCCTAGGCTAATTCATATACATTTAATGTGGGGGTCCTTGAAATGTAAATGGCAGAGGATCACTGGGTTAAACTGTGAGTTATTTATTATTATTTTTACAGTCAGTTTGTATTGGTGGTGGGCAGGGGGACGAGGCGGGGGCCAAAGCATTTCCGGGGGGTCCCCAGGCCAAAACGTTGAGAACCCCTGTACTATAGGCTATACTGTCATGTCCTGGGACCCCCTGTCATGATGTAGTGACAGGGGCATGTACTTCAAACCGCTGCATGGCAGACTCGTGTGGTGTAATTTGAATCATATAGCATATTCATAACTACTTGGTTAGTCATAATTGTTAAACTTGCGAGCCATTTCTCCCTTCATCACCCACCAGTGTCTTAACTATTTGCATATCAATTGTTCCACAGGCAGGAAGCCTCTTTGACTTCTCAAGGGAGTGATCTTTATCTTTAGGGTCGGCTTTAGGCCTTCCTGTTGACTGATAGAGGAGCCATTCTTTAGGGTGGGAGGCTATACAGTTTGTCTTCATGCATTTTATGAGTACTACAGGGACTGTCACAGTTGGGGTTTTTTGATTAGCTGTTTCCACACACACACACACACACACACACACACACACACACATACACACACACACAGGGACAAAAGGTGTCACCACACTGCATGAGGGAGGGATGGATAAAAGGGATGCATTGGGAAGGACTTGGGGTGTGCTCTTAGGCTGGGGAGTTGGAAAATGGAGAGCCCAGGACGGTCAGGCTCACCCTGGCCTGATTGTGCTGCTATACGATGGAAAAGATGACTTTGATATGCTTGTAACCTGATGTAACTATGGGAGATGCCTTGATTGAATAAAGAAGGACTTTGCCTGGGAATCGGAGCTTGTTTGTTGTTCATTCTGCATTAGGAAAATAAGGTACGGATCCACAGGACAATATACGACACTCGCTATATAATATGCAGCTGAAACATGCCACATTATCACTTGAATTTATGTTTCCAAATGCTGCGTGTCAAATTGTGCATCAATTGAAACGTGCAGCTTTCATTTACCATGAAGTGGTGCTGGAAGCCTTAGTAAGGCCATGATGGCACACATCATCAGTTGCAGTGCTTTCTGTATAGGCCTACTGTGATTGTGCAAGTGTGGGCAAGCACATTCTTGCACTGTTGCATACAGACATTTCCCCTTATTTGCAGTTTACCATGGCATGTTCCCTTTCTCCGACAAAACATCCTCTCATTAGCCCTATCCAAACGTTTATTTATATATATATATATATATATATAGGGTGTGTGTGTGTGTGTGTGTGTGTGTTAGTGTGTGTGTGTGTGTGTGTGTGTGTGTGTGTGTACCAGATAGCCTATTTGGAAACAGAAATTGAATAGAATTGTGGTGGACGGTCGGGTATAGTGAGTGACAGTCCTGATACAGTGAGTGACAACTAAGTGCCATGTACATTATTATTACTAGGCCTGCTATACTGCTTACCCAGTCTTCGAAGTGTTTGCTGCCATTGTGCAGGATATCTTCAAACTGGATGATGCAGTTGGCCACGAAGTCGTCGTATCCGATGGGCGCGTCATGGAACACAGACAGTTCGATTTTCCTCCCGTCGTAGACCTCGGTGGTGAACTCGTCGTTCCACGCCGGACTGTTGGTCTTCTGCTTGGTGAACGTCTGGCCCACCCTGGAGTCGTCCACGTTCAGGGCTATGTACGTGTCCAGCAGAAACGTCTGCGTCTTCGGACCGACGGCATGTCGAAGGGACCAAGCCGTCGGTTTCAGGTCCAGCGCCTCGCAAATCTTGATTTTCAGCAGCCCATTGAACACCACCATGGCGGTGATGCGGACACAGCTGTCCAGATATGGAACACCGTTGCTGTAATAACTCCTTCCAGTTTTGGCTAAAATGCGGTCCTTGCTCAGTCACACGGCAACCAATTATAAATGTAACGGTCCAGACAAAGCGATGCTTTTATGGCCTTGTCGCTAACGTCACGCTATAGTAGCCTATTATAATTTAAAGTCATATTTCTATACAGTCACACGAACACGACATAAACAGTAAATTATGCCAGCCCTGTATATACGCCTGAGCCTTGGTTTGGAAGTGCACCAAACCAGAGCATGCATGCAGTAAACAATAGCAACAGTCAAAAAGAAAATATTAAATATTTAAAAACCCCAAACAAAATCGGTGTGTCATGGTCTTGACCCCCCCAAGCAGAAAAACAACTCCGTTAGTTAGGGCTCTGGGCCCCACAAGCAGAACCCAAATGTAGTAAAGTTTCTGACACTTTGATTACTTTACCCATTGGGTCCTGGTTCACGCTGGGCTGCCGCCAGTTACGCACACACAAATACAATGTAAACACGCAAGGAGAAAAGATTCTATGCGCTTTTACCATGTTCTTTCATGTGTTGACTTACGAATGTGCGAACTATAAGTACCTTACATACCATACCGACACATCTCCTGTGTCGCGGAAGCCGTTAAGTATTTTTAATCCATGATTGATTAAAAATGTCGCTTCTTCCTACCTTGTTTATTGACACCTCATTGTACCGCCTATCTGGCTAGCTAGTGGTGCTACAGCTATGACGGAGCAGATCAGAGGCAGGGACGTAGCCCGCAAAGCCAACCGCACATCGGGAGGCGGTACAATAAACGAAACGAAAGAAATCAAAGCGACATTTTTAATCAAACATGGATTAAAAATACTTAACGGCTTCCGCGACACAGGAGATTTTATCAGAGGTATGTAAGGTACTTATAGTTCGCACATTCGTAAGCAAACACAATAAAAAACGTGGTAATACCGCGCCGATCGACTAAACGATGAGTTTTTTTATATCCGCGTTCCAACAATCGCATTAGAAAATCTTATCATGACCAGGAACCCTATATAAAGCGACAATCAAATTTCATAAAAGCTTTATGTAGGGTTCCGAGAGGGGCTAGGGCTCTGTCTGACTCTGACTGCCTGTCTGTGGAAGCACTGTTCTGCACCGCTGGGTGGGAGAGAGAGAGTGGGTGGGAGGCTCCGCTCCGCCGCGTCGCGCATTCGGGATGTTTCTGCAAAAAGTCTAGCCCGCTGCACTGCGGATGAAGCGGCTTGTATATAGGCTTAGGCTATACAACGGGCGACAACCGTATACTGTGTCAATGTTGCCGCTGGGGGCCTCTGATCCGTTCCTCCTCCGTTCTCCCTGTTTCATCCACTGTTGTTGATCTTTACTTCCTGTGGCTGTGTGGTGGACCCTCTACCTCCTCCTGCCTCCCTCAACACTCTCTCTCTCTCTCTCGCTCTGTCTGTTTGGTGCAGGAAATGCGCAAAATACGTCAGTTTTGTGGGAGCCTGACCTGCCTGGGTCTATGATCCAGCTTGAAGTTGTGTTGTGTCAGACTCAGACGGATGGATGACTAGGCTACTACACATACACATATAGCTATAAACGTACTAGGCTATGTAAATCACAGAGAAAACAGGATCGGTGCACACTGCGGGACGCAAGCACGCACGCACGCACGCACATTTCAATTTCTTTATTTGAATCCACAAATTACAATTCATTTTACAAGGAAACAAATATAACGGGGTTGACCGTTCATGTTCACTTAAGGATACACATGGCACCTCCTTCTCCACACAGACAAACTGCCTATAACAGACGAGACAGAACAGTATTTGGCAAGTTGTTTGGCTTTGCTTTTTGTCATGCCAGCTATTCTTAGGCCACTCATGGTCAGTTTATGCACATGGCCCAGGCTTCCGAATATCAGTATGGCAAATCTACAGCGATACCCCAAGTTTGTTATGCTTCCAAGTAATGGTTGATACTTTTACTCCAGAATCAGGACCTCCTTGTGTCTGGTGTCAACAAAGACAACATCAGGTGTATTCGGGATGTTAGCAAAGACATCGCATGCACAGCTAAACCAATCTGGTAACACTCTTGAGTGTTTATACATTGCTGCACTAGGCACATGCTTTCGAACTGCATCAGACACTAGGTCAACAATCCGGTCGTGGCGAGCAATATATAAGTTTTTGTATGCACTACATCCATTTGTCATGTGTGCAATGGATTCTAGGTGTTGTTCAGAATCACGATGGTTTATACAGAGTGGAGTGTGGGTGTCGGGATACCAGATTGACAGATTGTACTTGGTTGGTAATACTTGTAGTCTTGCTTTGATGGTGAATTTTAAAACATCCTCCCCAATAGCAGCATTTTTGTACATCGAATGTGAAACAGAGTGATCAGCTGAATCAACACAGGCCAACTTTCCCTGCAGTCGAAGGCCACGCCAATGTTCTTTGGCTTCAGTCTGTTTCGTGCTAAGCAGAACCCTTCTTGCCGTTTCTTCCTGTAGTCTAGTGTCCCCTCCCTGGTGGGTGAGGGTAGCCTTCACTACCACGCTGGAGTCTGTAATTAATCCATCTGAGATGGGCACATCACACACACACACACACACACACACACACACACACCAGGCACGCAGCATATATGCTACAGTTACATTGACATTTCAAATCCCTCAGGCTCTCAGATTTTATATTTTAGTTACGTGATTCATAAAGGCTACTGTATGATGGAGCTATGCAGCTTCCTCAGCTGACTATTTTGAGAAAAGTTTATTCAGCCTGTCTAGCCTATAACTAGGCTATGTGTTTGTTTCTCTTTACCTGCTATTTCTTTGATTGCTCATTAAGACTGACGGACAGTCTTAAAGTAATATAGGCCTATAGGAGTTTATTCAGTGGGGTGTATTGATAGTCGAGCTGTCTCTAATGAACAAAAAATACATTTCCAGGTCGGCTAAAGGTTGCCAATTTCAGAGAGTAGGTCTACCTATTTATCAGATTCAAAATGTATAAAGTTCCAGTTCAAAATGTGTTTCTTTGTGTAGGCCTACTACCGGTATTTACATCTCTGTCAATCATGATGTAAAATGTATTTTATGTTTACGAAAGAGGAGACAAACAGTCCCATGTTACTGAGCTGAACAAACACTATCAAGGTTCAAGGTTCAAGGTTCAAGTTTATTTAGTGTCCCCGAAGGGCAAATTGGGTTGCAGCATAGACAGTACATTAAACAGTACAAACAAACAAACAGTTCACATAGCAGATACCAGAGTACAGAGGCGCACACAACCGTTAAATATACTATATACTATATACTACAACATGCAGAGGAGAAGTCATAACAGAACCATCTAAACACTACAGCATGCAGTCATAACAGAACCATCTAAATACTACAACATGCAGAGGAGAAGTCATAACAGAACCATCTAAATACTACAACATGCAGAGGAGAAGTCATAACAGAACCATCTAAATACTACAACATGCAGAGGAGAAGTCATAACAGAACCATCTAAATACTACAACATGCAGAGGAGAAGTCATAACAGAACCATCTAAATACTACAGCATGCAGTCATAACAGATCCATCTAAATACTACAGCATGCAGAGGAGAAGTCATAACAGAACCATCTAAATACTACAACATGCAGAGGAGAAGTCATAACAGAACCATCTAAACACTACAACATGCAGTCATAACAGAACCATCTAAACACTACAACATCCAGAGGAGAAGTCATAACAGAACCATCTAAACACTACAGCATGCAGTCATACAGAACCATCTAAACACTACAACATGCAGAGGAGAAGTCATAACAGAACCATCTAAATACTACAACATGCAGAGAAGTCATAACAGAACCATCTAAACACAACAGCATGCAGAGGAGAAGTCATAACAGAACCATCTAAACACTACAGTATGCAGAGGAGAAGTCATAACAGAACTATCTAAACACTACAACATCCAGAGGAGAAGTCATAACAGGACCATCTAAACACTACAGCATGCAGTCATAACAGAACCATCTAAACACTACTAATGTGATCCTGGGCTCTACACACCCTCCACCAACCTAGTCCCCATATATGGGAGACAAGGGGAGAGCAACGGACTTGAACTCATGCTTCCTTCATGCCTGAGTGTCCAAGTTGCTCCTTTACACCTGACAGGGGGGAGTTTCCTTGGTTGGACGTAGCCCGTGGAAGGAACACGTTATTCCAACCAGTTCTGTAGTGTTGTATGATATCATAGGCCTACCACTCTGACAAAGGCTACACACTGAAACGCGTACGTTGTGATCTCTGCTCTGCAGCATACCATGCCGATGATTAATTAATAAAATGCCTTTTTTTAAAGTAACTTTCCCGACCATGCACTCTCTGTAAAAAAAAATGCTCAGAGAGATTGAGACAAATTGGAGTCGTGCGTGCTTAGTTGATTTACATTAGTAGTTATTTCACAAGTGATGAGCGACTGGGCAAACATTCTATGTTCATATTTAAACTATGGTTGAAGACATTGATCATTCATTGCAGGCAAAAATGAAAACATATGAGCACACAGGAAACCTACCTTCTCTCCAGGGAAAATTATTCTGTTCTTGCCAAGCATGGCCCTGAATCTATGCGTTAAGTACTCCTTGAAACAGCCCCATATAACATAAAATAACATTATTATAAAAAAGGTTGATGTTTAATAATACAAAGATTTCATAGAATATGGCTCCTTCATTGTGGTATCTTGTTAAATTTGTTAATATTGGAAAAATATGTATAAAACCAACAGAGACTTATCCACTTTCTTCTTCTTTTTGTTGTCAAATAAGCATTTATTAAGAACAAGTTATCAATGATTATATAATTGGTACAGTATACATGGTTTTCCTTTTATGAAAAACAAAAAGAGACTTATCCACATTCAACCAGGTGTTTCTGTGTTAGGCATGTCATTATAGAACACATTTTCCAAAAATAGCAGTTCTACAAGCTTAGCATTGTGAGCTTGTAGATCAGTTAATATCACTATTTTTGTGTGAAGACTGTAGTAGTGATAGTACTGATATAGTACTGATAGTAGAAACACCATCTCTGCCCTACAGCGATGACTTCCTTCAATCATTGTACAGGCCCCAGAGCTTCTTACTCAAAGTCTTACCAGAAGGCATCTCCTGCCCTGATGACCAGAGCTGCTGGGTTTTCTTTGCATTTGACGCATATCTTGACAACACTGCAAAAAGACAGAATGTAAGCCATCAGGGAACCAGGGAGACTCACTCATGTGCGATTGTGCGTTTTATTTTCAACTTTGTCTTTGGGGTTTTTAACATGCAAAGCTGTAACAAAATATTAAAATAAAAGATGCAATTGAAAAATGAAAGGATACCAACAAGCCCACCACCACATAGTCTGGGGGTTCTAATCCACTGTGGTGCATGTTCAGGAAAGGGAAGCCAGGCGGGGAGGGTGATCCTACGGCCCGAGCTGTGTCACCCCCATCAAGCAGGGAGTGTTGGCAGGTGGATTAGGAGTAGGACGGTCACAGAGGCACTACGAACATCCCCCCGGTGGGGGCTCATCACTGGTAGGTGAGCTAGTAGGATACGACAGCAGTGACAACACACAATGGGGAGGAAGTGCAAACTTACCCCGGAACGTCTCGCACTTCCAGCTGACCACTGTATTCTTCATCACACATTCTGCAATCTGACTGAATTTAGTAGAAATCCAGTGACATAGAGATACAAAATATATTATAAGCAGGACTGTTGTGACAATTTCCTGTTAGTTTATTATGGACACCCGAACTCTTATAGAAGGTAAAGAAGCTACCAATAAGTCAAGCAATCACTGTCCTTGGACCTTTTAATATAAGCCCTGCAGTCCACAACTATGCAAGTTGCAGACCCGGGGTGCCTTTGGGGATAATTGTTACAACTAGTACAGTAGATGCACTGTGAATTGTGGTGGACTGGGCGTTAAGGGGAATGGAATATTTCACACATAATATACACAAAGTGTGTAATGGATTCGTAGGGACCTATATAGAAGAAGGACATAAGACTACTGAAACAGCTATAGTGTGTGTCTCATGTGACAGTGACCAAGCATTATCCATGGCAAACTTATTTGCAGTTTTGGCTGCTTCTTTAATGTGTATTTTGTGTATTCCTGAAGCAAGGTGGAACAATAAGCTGGAACAAGTGAACGCGTCAGGGTATTAAGAGAGCATATGACAACAAAAAAATGACAACAATCTTCATCATCATAACATTGCCGTGGCTGTTAAACGAGGCCAAGGCCACCTGACGAAGATCCATAAGGGGTCGAAACGTTGTCATCCTTATACCTATTACCTAATACAATTCCTGTGGGAGCTACAAACAGTGTGCGGACTACTTCTCCTTCTCCTGTAGCCTACATATCCTTATGGAACCATGAGGGAGAGGGGGGAAAACACCACGAGAGTGACGAGTGATCAGTCAAACATGTGTTCTCTCCGCAGTAAATAAAACATCTGTCTGTATGCGATGATCTGACCATTATTATTTTGATTACACTGTCATGCTCGTTTGAGGACAGGTAGGTTCACAGTTCATTATGCATTATACATACTGCATGTCATGCTGTTTACAAATTTGTCCACCAGGGGATGGTCATGTAACACACTTCTAGGTTTAGCTCATGATCAGTTTAGCTGTCATGTTAGCACTAGCAGTAGTCTCTCAACAGACTGTTGACTGGCAAAGAGGGCGCTGTTTTTCCTTTATTGTTTGACGATGGGTTCTCAGATTGTGTTAGCAGAGACAGTGGTGACCCTGCTGATGTTTAACTTCTACATAAAATAGAACCAGAACCTACTGTACATGCCAACGCATGCATAGGCTACTAACATTATAACATAGCCCTGTCTATAGTCCAGAAGACTATATCTCATTTGGCCAGGGGGACTGAGAACAAAATGCATTTATTATCAGATAGAATGAACACATGTTTTGCATATATTTTCCAGTGGCCCCGGCCTCAGTGCCAGGGACCCCCCGGAAGATGATAGAGAGGTATTATGATTATTTATGATTCTTGTTATTTGCTCTGGTGAAACGTGTGCGCTATTGTGATGTCTTCACTCTGCATTCATTGTTTCCGTGTTGCTTTGAATGAAAAAAGTTTGACGAGGCTCTTTCATGGCCAAATCCCTCTTGAAAAGGGTTAGTTTTTTTGCCAATAAAGTATTTAATCTATGTTAAAATATCAGTTTAGTTACCATAGCAGCTTGTCTTCTGCTGCTGCTGTTGGATGCGTTTGTGTTCATGGTAACCGATGGGAGCTTCCTCTACTACACACAACACATTGTGGAGAGAACATTCTTCATTTTCAGGACTTTTGTCTTTATTTCAAAAGGCACAAAGAAAAAAAAATTACATTATCTCATCAATTCAACTGTTTAAAACTGTATGAATAGTTAAGTGACAACCGTCGACTTTACAGTAATGAAGGTGCATTCAGTTCCAATGCGCTTTGAATGGGTTTCATGCCTTCATAATGGACTATATGTACAGTATACCAACTTCAATGAGGTGTTCATCCAACAATAGAGATAAGTAACACAAAGAAAAGGATACAAAGTAAAGTTGCTTAACTGTGATTTAAAAAAAATCTTTAAATCTTTAAATCTTAAAGAAAAAGAACAAAAACATGGTAATATATCACATACAAAAAAATTGTTATCATGAATCATACGTAAGCAAACAACCTAACAGTGGAATATCTATATAATGAAGCTATGCGCATACACTATAGAGTGCTACTGTATGTCTACATAAAATGCTATCTAAGTTACATAAGTTGAGCCTATGCAAAGGAACAATAACCTCCTATTTACACTATGGCTTACTGCTCATAACGGAGGGTTACACTGTAACCCAGGTTCTCTGAGTGGAGAGACTGGCTCTCCACTACATATTGTTCAATATGTACGGGAACTGACCCCACAGGGCAGTGTTCATGGATATCTCTTTAAGACACATCATCTATGGTGGCCCTGCCCAGATGCCAATCAGCGGGCTATTTAAGCCCCATCTGTGCAGTGCCACTTCGATTAATTCTTGATTGACACGAATTTCGGAGAGGCTCTTTTGTGGAGAGCCAGTCTCTCCACTCAGAGAACCTGGGTTACAGTGTAACCCTCCGTTCTCTATCGTGTTCGAGACTGGCTCTCCACTACATATTGTTCAATATGTACGGGAACTCTCTAAGACACACCGCGAGGAAATAAGCAGACCAGCTGCCCCCGCGGCAGCCCGAGGCAGTTTAACCTGAATTCCATCCGAGCCTATAAGTGGATGAGTCACAGGCGCTTGCCAAAATGCTCCAAAACTTCAGTATTCATACCAAGTAAGTAATACTCGTGGCCTAGGCGCAAGACGCCACCTAGGCTCAGCTGGCCCAGCACGATGCTAGGCCAGTGACCACCGGGGTGAAGGGCTGCTCAAGCCAGCCCGTCAGATGCCCGGCCGACCTGACCGGTCAAGGTGCTGGTGACCCTACCGCTGAGTAGCACGCAGGAGCGACTCCCACAGGGGGAGCGGATGCCACCACGTTCCATAGGTAGGACAGGGTGAATGTAGACAGAGTCGCCCATGTCACTGCTGTGTAGATCTCTGTCAGAGATACACCATTCTACAGCAACCAGGGGGCTGTTGTCCCATGGGCAGAGTGTGCCCGCCTTCCAGGCGACCCTGGCACTCCTGCCTGCTTGTCCCTGTTGGATCACCCCTGTGATCCGGTGGGACAGTCCAGCCTTCGACCATGGTCTACCCGAGCATGCACTCTCTGATCAGGCCGTATGGTATAGAGTGCAGGGATTGGTGCCAGCACCACCTAACCATTGCCATGTAGGAAGTGGCAGCCTCCTTCATGCACTGATAGGGACATTCTTGTGGCTGACACTGCTAACAACAAGAATGCTGTCCTGCGAGAAGCCACCCAAGTGTCCACGCTTAATTGGCTCATGCCGCAAGGCAGACAGTACCACCTCCCGTGGGGGGGCTGCCGACCTAATGTGCGAGCACCCGGTGCACCGTGGTCTCCCTCAGCCCTAAGGGGCGGAGGCACCAGCTGGCTCACTGCCAAGAGATGCCAGCCAGCAAACTAGTGCTGTGGGATCCAACAAACGGGCACCGGTCACGAGGACGTCCCACGCCAACATCCGTGGATGTACTCAAGAACGACGCAGGAGCGCAAAGTACCAACAAACTGGCCAGATGGAGAACCAGGATCACCGGAAACGACAATGGAGGGCTCGTCTGAGGACGACCTCGAGAGAGATACAACCCATGACATGGTGGAACCTACTCAGGGGTCCACCTGAATTGACCGCCACTGTCTCGAGAGACAGCATGTGGGGGCTGGGTACCCTGAACTGTCAGGACTGAGGAGTGGGCTCGGTGTGCTGAGCACCTCTAGCCATACCCCGCCGGTTGGCCCTGGAATTGTTTGTTTACGCTCTCTGCCGTGTGGTCTGGCCGGACCGCGGCGGCAACGATCAGCGACCGTAGATGGCCTCAGAGTACGCCGACTAGGTCAGCTCCTCTGGGTTCTACCCCGCTACCCGCCGCAACGGTTTACAGCCGCGATGATCAACCAGGAGGTTCACCGACGAGGTCGGTTTCGCTCGGGGTCTCACAGCGCTTCTGCAGCCAGGGAACCCAGGCTCCACCAACGAGGTCGGCTTCGCACTTGGGACCCTTTGGCCGCACCGAGCGCCGTCTCAAGGTTTCCCCCGACGAGCAGGTTTCACCAGGGAGCGGACGCACGGACCGAACGCCGTCTCAAGGTTTCCCCCGACGAGCAGGTTTCACCAGGGAGCGGACGCACGGACAAGACTGAGGCTTCCTCCGCGAGGCAGATTCGGCACTCAGTCTTGTTGCTGTTGTTGTTGGCTTGCTGCGCCTAGATAGCCACGACTTCGTGACTTCTCTGGATGAGAAGAGCTTTCTCTGTGGTTTCAGACCGGTAACCGGATTCTACCCTGCAGAGTCACACCTAGGTGCGTAAACGGCTCGCCGTGACACACTGTATACTGTATCGTGTGCTCTGCCCGACAGCCACAGCACGCTCTGCTGTGTCACTGAGCCCGGCTCCACCGTGAAACTACACCACGGACGCATGAGCTGACCCCGTCAGCAATACGCCGTAGTGTGCCAATGGCTGAGATTCAGGCATACTTCCTGGCAGACCCAGCATGTCATGTCTGTGTCACTGGGGAACCAGATCCACAGACAGAACTACACCACGGTCGCGTAAGCAGGCGCCCAGCCAGCAATACGACAGTATAGTGCGCTATAATGCCTGCATAATTTGCCTTCAACCAAACGTCGGACAGACACAGCACGTCCTGTCTGTGACAGAACTACCCCGCTACACGGACGCATGAGCTGACCCCGTCAGCAATACGCCCTATAGTGTGACAATGGCTGAGATTCAGGCATACTTCCTGGCAGACACAGAATGTCCTGTCTGTGACAGAACTACACCACTGTCGCGTGAGCTGACGCCTCGCCAGAAATACGACAGTACTGTATAGTGCGTTATGATGACTGCCCAACATAAAGGGAAACATTCGACTGGCCCCGCACGTTCTGTTTGTGTCACTGAACCCAGATCCACAATACCGAACTACATCACCGGCGTGTAAGCTGGCGCAACACTAACCATACATGTATTCATGTACTTTTTGTATGTCTATTTCATATGGACCCCAGGAAGATTAGCTGTCGCTTCGGCATCAGCTAATGGGGATCCATTCAATAAACAATAAACCATACCCTGTATAGTGTGCTCTAATGGCCGTCTGACCCCAAGGAATTGTGTTAGTCTCACCTACAAACGAGACAACAGCTAACCCGAGAGGGCGAGTCAACGCTCGCTCCCTAAACTGCACACTGTAGTGCATTAATAGGCTGCTGACACTCGTAAGTAGTCTCACCGAAAACTTTCACTAAATCCTTCTTTACAGACCTGTCCATACCAGGCAGGGCAGGAAAGAGGTAGAGCTATAGCCTGAGCTTAGCTCACCCAGCTCTGCCAACCTGGGACAAGGTTCAAGGTAGTCTTTATTTGTCTACCTTGAGAAAAAATTGTCTTGGAGACAGAGTCACAGCTGTATACAAATAGCATCCACGTTCACATAACAATGACATTTTTATGGGACATTTTAGTCTGTCAGTGGAAACGACTGGTCTTTTGCCTCTAAAAACAGGCCCCCATGGCCCCTCCAGCTTCAGCTGGAAGGATGAGACCCTTCGTACCGAGGGCGGGGTCCTCATACCAGGGCCCCCGCAGGACACCCCCTGGTCATGGCCATCCTCTGTGGGCATGTGAGCTCCACATGCAGCCTGAGAAACCCCTGCTATTTCCATCTCCTCTTGTCTCTATATAGATATATTCATATGTATACCTATATATTATTTACTATATGTGTACCTATATATACATATATGATACATCTTGTATTGTACCCCATATTTTAACTGTTCGGACTGTGCTCAACAGGGAGTGGGCACATAGTAATTGCTTGAACGTGCTGGGTCATAATCTACCCTTTGCAGAATCTCACAATGCTGCATAAACGAATCAAGGCAACATGGTACCCTAAGACATCCCCCTGACACGGATTCTCCGTGTGCTTTCTCTTTGTTAGGACAGAGTCCATACCAATCCAATGTCCACAATTTGTTTTGTGTCACAAGCAGAGTTATGGACCTCTGGAAGAGGTTGTGCATAAACTGCTCAGCCGCTCTGAGGCGCTCTAGCCCAAAACAATCTGACATTAAGCACACTGGAGGCTTCCAAACTTTTGTATATATAATTCCAGTCGGCCTACAAGTCCACATGCATATAGTGTGTTGTTGTAGCCTTTATCATACTTATAAGCATATAAGTATATATTAACCAGAACCAATTGTGACAGAGTAAGCTATTTAATTGCAGCGCCTAACACGGTGGGTCATCAGGAGTTTTTGTCTCCTGATCTTTGAGCCACACCGCCCTCTTGTGACCCATAAGGCACAGTGCAGTCTGGGCAGCCGTCCCTGACGGGCATACCTCCATACACTATGATGCTCATGTCAACCTGTCAATGAGGAAGTTGGAACACGCTGGAATTGTTTGTTTACACTCTCTGCCGTGTGGTCTGGCCCGGACCGCGGCGGCAACGATCAGCAAACGTAGATGGCCTCAGAGTACGCCGACTGGGTCAGCTCCTCTGGGTTCTGCCCCGCCGATCGCCGCCGCGGTGTACAGCCGCAATGATAGACCCGGAGGTCTCACCGCTTCTGCAGCCAGGGAACCAGGGCTCCGCCAACGTGGTCGGCTTCGCACTTGGCTTTGGCCACACCGAACGCCGTCTCCTAGTTTCCCCCAACGTGGTCGGGTTTCACTAGGGAACGGACGTACGGACAAGCTGAGGCTTCCTCCACTGTCTAGCGGATTAGGCCTGCAGCTTGTTGCTGTTGTTTTTTTGTGGAGCTACGCGGCGCCCCGAGAGGAGTCGTCGAGACGACCAGCTCTCTTCTTACCTAGGTAAGTGGACTGCGTGCCACGCAGCTTCATGTTCTAAATATATATATTTATATATAATGTTTAATAGTGTCAAAACTGCTGAGATACACGAACGTCTGCTCTCGTGGAAATCAAAAAATCGAAGTGGCACTGCACAGATGGGGCTTAAATAGCCCGCTGATTGGCATCTGGGCAGGGCCACCATAGATGATGTGTCTTAAAGAGATATCCATGAACACTGCCCTGTGGGGTCAGTTCCCGTACATATTGAACAATATGTAGTGGAGAGCCAGTCTCGAACACGATAGAGAACAAACACTGTTCTGTAAAGAAATATATAAACAAAACACAAAGCAAAAAATGGAGGGATTACACATTAGCTTGAATGACAAAGCAAGATTATTCATATTAATACCCTAATCGCATAAAATATGTAAAAATAACAATTGTATAGCAACCACTGACTATAGCCCTTCATCAAGTTGACTATTTTAATTATCCTACACGACTATTTACGTGTTGCTGTTGCCTGCTGGGGATATTAATTCTCGGGGCATGGTTCCATAGAGGAACCACAGAGAGCATCGTGACTGGATAGGCGGCGGTTGAGCCTGACGTTTGGGACGGCTAATATTTGTAGTATTATACAGCGCCAGCATGGATGACTGACCGTGACACTAAATAAATTGATTTAACCATGCCCCCATAACAAGCTAAATAAAAACGCAACAAGGCTTCCGTTTCAAAATCACATCTTCTGTCTGTCCTCGCTTAGCTTTGGTCTGTGTGGACTGGGAGGAATTATTTCTATTTACAACCACAAACACCAGGTAAAGTACAGTACTTGTTCTTCTGTCTGTCTGTTCCTGTCAATCATTTTTTCCTTATTTATTTTTTATTTTTTGCCCCTTTTTATCCCCAATTTCTATTTACAACCACAAACTTCAGGTAAAGTACAGTACTTCTGTCTGTCTGTTCCTGTCAATCTTGTTTTCTTTTCTTTTTTTGCCCTTTTTTTGCCCCCCACACACATTTCTGTACATTGTCACAAGCTCACCTGGAGATCATACCGGGAGGATGTAGAGCCTTCATCTTACTACTACTTAGGATTATGTGCAGTGACTATATACAGTATATATCACCCTCCCCGCCCGGCTTCTCTACCCCGAACATGGGCCAAATGTGTTTGTGTAGATGCTCGACAAAGCCAGATGAGGTGGATTCGAACCCCCCTAGACTCCGCAATGGTGGGCACAGCTACTTTACTGTGCCACCCGAGCGTCTCAAGTGTCTATGGGGCCTGGACTCCTGTCTCAGCACTGGGTCCAGCTTCAACAACTCCTTGTTGATCTATCTCTTCATACTGGTGGTATTCTGTCTCCTCACTGGGTCCAGCAGCTTCAACAACTACTTGTTGATCTATCTCTTCATAGTCTGAGTCGTCTGCCTCTTCAATGGGGCCAGATTCAACAACTACTTGTTCATTTATCACTTCATACTCGATGCCAGCTTCAGAATCAGAACCAACAACATTATAATACTCGATATCAATGTTCTCATTTCCGACATTATAATGAACCGTCGCAGTGTCCCACACTCCTGCATTATGTCTTCTGCTGGCCTGGAGAAACACAGAAACACCCAACGTTAAGTCACTGAATCACATCTGGCTGAAAACCCTCCTATCTCTCTCCTAACTCTGGTTTAACTGTCATTTATACACATTCCAGTCTTGTTGTGTAAAGATGTATTACCTGCCAGAGACAATAGAGGGCATGGATGGGTACCAGCAGCACCAACAGCAGCACCAACAGCAGCACCACCACCACAGTGACTGTAACTCTGCTGCTGTCGTCCTCAGGTGTCGGAGGGACTGTAGGAGGGACTGTAGGAGGGACTGTGAAAAATAAAACATCATCAAATCATGTAAGAACATTTGATAAACCTTCATGTTTGATTGAATCATGCCTGACGGAGATTCATATTGTGAGTTTAACCCATTTAGACCTGAGGCCGATTCTAAATCAGTTTTCTGAAAAACCTGTGTTTCTATGTCAGTGGTGCTCAGCCTTTTTCATGTCAAGGACCCCCCTCCCCCTGCCACCAGAAGCAAAGATTTGAGTTAAAAACATTCACTCTGAAAGAATATATATTCAAAGAATTGAGCCACATTTTCAAGATTCATCAAAAATAGCAGACCTGGAAGCTTGTAGCGTGGCACTCGGTGACACGCTACAAGCTTGTAGGTCTGCTATTTTTCAACAGCTAAAGTATAACATTAACGCTTAAAACACCAAAAGGGGTTCCCGCCCAGAATGGTTTAAAGGTAATTTCATTCAGGTTACCTGTGACGGTGAGAGAGAGGATGTCGCTCTCAGAGGAGACATTGTGAGAAAACACGTCGGTGTGATTTATAACAACGTTGACGTGATAAGCACAGCTGTAATTCCCTTGGTGGCCGGGGCCTGCTTCGAAGAACAGGAAGTTGGCAGAGTGATTGACAGCTGGCTGGGTGTGGTTGTGTGTGCTGTTGGCTCCAGTGAAGGTGAGGTGGAAGGAGCCGTCTGGGTACTGTGGCAGGATGGAGCAGCTGATGCTGAAGTTGGAACCTTCCAACACCTGCTGCCCCTGCTGCTGGCCCTCAGAAACCCTGTTTAGAGACACCTGATGCCCCTGCAGCTGGCCCTCAGAAACCCCGTTTAGAGTGGGGAAGACGCTGATGTTTGGCTTAAACAGAAGATCTGTAACAAGACACGAGTGATTGAATTATAGTACAGCAGATATTTACATTTACAGTATAGAGTAGCCAATGAGATGGAACCAAGATTAGAGATCCTGTATGGCTTTTGCTTAAATTAGACGATGCAAAAAAGTTATTTTAAATTAATTCAGAAAAAGAAACATCCTGTTTCTATGCTGTAGATAGGTATAGGTTAAGTGAGTAGGCAAGTAGACGGACGTCACTGTTTGTGTTACCTGAACAGATCACCTCCAATGTGACAGTGGAATTCTCAGACAGTGTCATTCCACACTCCCTCAGTGAAGCCTCGGTTCCAACACAGTCAGCTGTGATCCACCACACAGGTTGAACCGTTGAAGCAGGACTCCTTTGTGTTGAAACGTCAGAGCCACAGTCCATCTGCCTACACACGACAGAGGATGACTTCAGGTTCCAGTCGGACTGACCATCCACGGCTCTCCAGTCTCCCTGGTGTTGCATCTCCAGTACACCACTACAGTTACTGCTTCCTCCCACCAGCCTGACGTCATCAGGCTCTGTACAGAGACAAGACCGTTAAAAACCATTTAGAGCAGACATGCCTTGTGAGCCGAAAGTGTTCAGTTCTCCCACTCCATGTTAATGGATGGTGGTGTTCTGTTGGGACGCATACTTTGGTTAGACATAGCATTGGTTAAGGTTGGTGAGGGGTGCGTTAAGACGACCGGATTAAAGTTGGTGAGGGGGGCGTTAAGGGTTGGGAGAGGGTTAAGGTTAGGTTTAGGTGTGCTGCCCCGTGGGAGGTTAGGGTGAGGGTGAGGGTTTGAGATATCAGACCAATGGTATGTCTAACCAAAAGCATGCACCCGTTCTGTTAACAGATGGTGGGGATCTATTCAGATTTCAGATTTCAGATTTTTATTGAAGGGACAGCCTCTTGAGATGCAGCATCTCATTTTCAAGAGGGACCCATAAAACCAAATACAGAAAAGCATAGTTTCCTAACACTGTCTAACACTAACACATGGTGAGCTGTCACTCCCAAGACGGCAAACGGGTGAACTTCTTGTAACGGAAATGACCAAACGTCAAACTCAAAACTCAAAGTTTGAGCACGGAATATCACACCCGTTATGCCATGCTCAGCCAATCACAGCGCATAATGGGAATAACGGCACAGCTTCCAGCAAATCACAACGGCCAACCACATCGCCAATGTCGGCGCCATACATGGTTAATTTTGCTGCAATTCCGTCCTCAAATTTTGGCGGCATAGATGGTAATTTTTCCTCCTCATATTTTGAGGACATTACTAAAATTATTAGATTATACCTGAGCAGGCGAGTCCAACAGTCTTGTCTGGTGAGCAGGTGGTGTTTCTAGTTGAGTCTGAGGTTCTACAGTCCAGGAGAGCAGACTCGTTGCCTTCACACTGGAACTCTTTGGTCCACATCGAAGCGTTCAGGCCTCCATAGAGCGCCCCCTGGAGGACTGAAGGAGCCCCGCAGCCAAGATCCCTACAGACCACCTCTGCATCCTGCTGGTCAAAGTCATCTTCACACACTGAGACCCACGACTGGTTAGATTTCACCTCCACTCTGCCTGAACACACACTGGTCCCATTCACCAACCTCACAGACTCTGGAGAGAGAGAGAGAGAGAGAGAGAGAGAAAGAGAGGGGGGGAGGAGGGAGGGAAGGGGGGTGTCAATGTACATGTATCTTATTAAACACGCATGTGCATGCACGCACGCACACACGCAGAGTTGTGGAGGTGAAGTGGAGGTCACTGTTTATGTGTTTTACCCGAACAGAACACCTCCAGTCTCTCAGTGGAATTATGAGACTCCTTTGCTCCACACTCCCTCAGTGAAGATTGAGATCCAACACATGGAATCTTCCACACAGGTTCAACGGTTGCATCAGACCTCCTTTGTGTTGAAACAGCAGAGCCGCAGTTCAGCTGTCCACACACTACAGATGATGACTTCAGGTTCCAGTCATAAATAGAACCTGCTGGTCTCCACTCTTCCTGGTGTTTCACCTTCAGGATACCAGAACAGTTACTGGTTCCTCCCTCCAACATGACGTCACCAGGCTCTGTACAGTGGCAAAAAAGAAAATAAACTACTATTACTTTCATTGTTAAATAGGAATGCGAATTACAAGTATAGTTGGTATTTTACTGTTTTATCTCAGGCTAGCAATGTCATTTTCATGTTTTAAACTAGAAATATGTGCTCCTCTGAGCACAGGACAATATAGTAGAGGTCAATCTTATCCAATCAGGATGACATGTGAAATATTGGACAAGTCTCCCTTGATGACATTACTATAGAGGTAATCAGGGCCGCTGCTGGCCATTTGGGTGCCCTAAGCATAACATATTTGTGGTGCCTTGTGCTTTGTGGTGCGGTGCTGGATTACTTCTTCAATTCGACCAATTCCACAATTCAATTGGACTACGGTGGCAGCAGGAAGTACAAGGTAAATAGCTCCAGTTTTTCCACCTTGGTGATTCACAACCATATGCTTATATTGGATGTGATTTCTCATCCCATCAGAATCAAAGTAATCACAGACATGACAGTGTCTGCAGCTAGAGTACATTCCACTCACTGCACAGGGAAGTGAATGATGCCAGGCTGCAGGTGACCACAAACCAGTCACATTATGTGAAATGTTCTTTTCTAGTTATGATTATTATTACCTGAGCAGGCGAGTCCAACAGTCTTGTCAGGTGAGCAGGTGGTGTTTCTAGTTGAGTCTGAGGTTCTACAGTCCAGGAGAGCAGATTCGTTGCCTTCACACTGGAACTCTTTGGTCCACATCGAAGCGTTCACCTCTCCATAGAGCGCCCCCTGGAGGACTGAAGGAGCCCCGCAGCCAAGATCCCTACAGACCACCTCTGCATCCTGCTGGTCAAAGTCATCTTCACACACTGAGACCCACGACTGGTTAGATTTCACCTCCACTCTGCCTGAACACACACTGGTCCCATTCACCAACCTCACAGACTCTGGAGAGAGAGAAAGAGAGAGAGAGAGAGATCATTTTAATCATAGAACATTACACTTTTCCAGGACTGCTCCGCTCATCTCTGAAATGCAATTTTTTTAAGAGTGGGGTTGGTGGTACTTTATTTCGTACTTTAGGTTAATACAAGTAAAGAACGTGTAGCCCTCAGTGGCAAGGGAGGTGTGTGTTCTGTGAGACAGACAGACAGACAGACAGACAGACAGACAGACAGACAGACAGACAGACAGACAGACAGACAGACAGGTGTTACCTGAACAGATCACCTCCAGTCTGTGGGCTGAAGTATAAGACGCATTTGTTCCACAGTCCTTCAGTGAAGACTCAGAGCCAACACAGGGAGATGTTATCCACCATACAGGTTGATTTGCGGAACCAACCAGTCTTAGTGATGAAACAACAGAACCACAGGCTAGCAGTCTACACACTACAGATGATGACTGCAGGGTCCAGTCAGAATCATCCACTGGTCTCCACCCATCATGGAATTTCATCTCAAGTTTTCCAGCACAGTTACTGGTTCCTTCCACCAACCTGACATCTTTACAGAGATGAAAGTAAGCAGTAAAAACAAAAGCTAAATTAGAAAATGCATTACTTTCATTTTAAGTAATCGACACAAAAGATGCATACTCGTAGTCGGATCATATAGGATACCGGATAAGTTTGTGAAAACTGTGGCCGAGTCTTACACACAGTCTGTCCTGCAGGGGACACAGAAAGCACCACCGGTACATTCCAAAAAGATCTGTCAACCTAAATCAGAGTAAGTAAAGGGGCAGTGGATCAGGGGTAGAGTGGCCGGTAGAGTAGCCGGTTCGATGCCGGGTTCCCCCAGAGTTAGTGTAGGTTCTAAGTAGATTAGACTAAAGGTGGTTGCACACCGGCCGCGTTTTTCGGAAAATCAATAGAAACGCAGCTAAAAATCAGAGAAACGCGCTCGGTGTGTGGGGACCTTAACTCTGCCATCGGTGTGTGAATGTGTGTGTGAATGGGTGAATGTAATGCACAATCTATGTAAAGCACTCTGGATAAAAGCACCATTTACCCTTTAAAGTGTGGGGAAAGCATTTGCAATCGTGAGATTCAGCTGATATAGGAAAGTGACCTGGTATCTGTTCTATTCTATTTGATGTTGTTCGTTTCATTAATGTATTTAAGTATTCTTTTTGTTTGAGTATATATTGGCTTTACTGCATCATTGCACTGGTTACAATTTGTTCTAGATCCTAGTGTTCATTTAAAATGAGATATTCCTCTAAATCTGGGTAGTAAAAAAGAAAAGAATCAGGCCACAGCCCTGGCTCTCCTGGTCCCTCTGCACGTTCCCGATTACCTGAGCAGGTGAGTCCAACAGTCTTGTCGGGTGAGCAGCTGGTGTTTCTAGTTGAGTCTGAGGTTCTACAGTCCAGGAGAACAGACTCGTTGCCTTCACACTGGAACTCTTTGGTCCACATCGAAGCGTTCACTTCTCCATAGAGCGCCCCCTGGAGGACTGAAGGAGGCCCACAGTCAAGCTCCCTACAGACCACCTCTGCATCCTGCTGGTCAAAGTCATCTTCACACACTGAGACCCACGACTGGTTAGATTTCACCTCCACTCTGCCTGAACACACACTGGTCCCATTCACCAACCTCACAGACTCTGGAGAGAGAGAGAGAGAGAGAGAGAGAGAGAGACAGACAAAGTGTGTTCAACATTTTCATTCATTAAAGGTAGGCTACAACAGATGAAAACATGACACACACACACACAATTTATAATGTAGGCATTTAGCAGACGCTCTCAACCCATTCAGGACGGGAACCCTTTTGGTGTTTTAAGCATTGTGTTATACTTTAGTTATTGAAAAGCGCAGCACTAGCTTGTAGATCTGCTTTTTTTTAATCGTGAAAACGTGTGCAAATCTTTGGATTTAAATGATTTCAGAGCAAACGTTTTCATTTCATATGTTCGCTTCTGGGGGGTCCCTGGAACAACATATTTTCAGATATGCCAGCCACATACATATAATTCTGGGGGTCCTTGACATGAAATAGTTTGAGAACCACTGACATAGAAACGTAGGTTTTTCATTTGTAAAATAGTCCTCAGGTCTAATTGGGTTAAATTAATCCAGAGCGATTTACAGTAAGGTAAGCAAGAACAACACTGTAATACTAATACAGCAAATACATAACACACACACGCACGCATGGACGCACACAGATTGACATGAATCAACGGATGGACAGACGTATGGGGGCAGACAGACAGACAAGCCAGATCAATTTAATAGCAGACTGTACAGATTACTGTTATTGTTGAAGTATTGTTTGCGTTACCTGAACAGATCACCTCCAGACTGTCAGAGGACAATTCAGATTGCTCCATTGCTCCACACTCCCTCAGTGAAGACTCAGTACCATCACAGGAAGATATAATCGACCATACATCAGTAAGACGAGCAGAACTCCTTTGTGTCGACAGAGCAGATCCACAGTCTAGCTGCCGACACACTACAGATGCTGCCTTCAGGTTCCAGACAGTCGACTGATCAACCCCTCGTATCCATTCTCTCTGGTGTTTGATTTCCAGTCCACCAGTACAGTTACTGCTTCCTCCCACCAACCTAACATCATCAGGCCCTGTACAGAGACAAGTGAGAATACCGTAAGTACAGTTAAACAAAGTACTATTACTTTTTCTTACAAAAAGATCCTAACAAAGAGTGTAGATTGTTATGTCAGGCTATCGAAACCACATCTTTGTGTTTGTTTTCTGTTTTAACTGATTCTAGCCCCTTCCTGTGTCTGTGTCCATAGTCGTGTCATAGTGTCTGAGCAAATAGACAATGTGTCAAATTTTACGTCATGCTGATGTGCCCCTCACTTCACATGGGTGTGATTTTTCAAATAAGATTTTGGTTTGTAAAGCATGTAACCTTTGTCCTATTTTTGTCCAGCTATGTCCAGCTTTCAGTGTTTACACAAACAGAGACAAAAGTGTGTAAACCCAAACATTGAGGACAAAAGTGTGTAAACACAAATATTGAGGACAAATGTGAGGACGCAAATTGTAATTGGCCGGAATGTGAGGATGTATGATGATAAGAGCGCCCCTCACTTACACACAGGTGTGATTTTTATTATTACCTGAGCAGGTGAGTCCAACAGTCTTGTCAGGTGAGCAGGTGGTGTTTCTAGTTGAGTCTGACCTTCTACAGTCCAGGAGAACAGACTCGTTGCCTTGACACAGGAACTCTGTGGTCCACATCGAAGCGTTCACTTCTCCATAGAGCGCCCCCTGGAGGACTGAAGGAGGCCCGCAGTCAAGCTCCCTACAGACCACCTCTGCATCCTGCTGGTCAAAGTCATCTTCACACACTGAGACCCACGACTGGTTAGACTGCACCTCCACTCTGCCTGAACACACACTGGTCCCGTTCACCAACCTCACAGACTCTGGAGAGAGAGACAGAGAGAGAGAGAGAGAGAGAGAGAGATCATTTTAATCAAGAACATTAATGAGAATCGAACGAAGTATGCCATTGTTACAGGAGGCTATTGATCTGTTATCAGCTAGGCAAAGCAGTAACCATGCAGTGGGAAATCAGCTTTTGATGGGCACAGTCTAAGATGAAATAAATATCACTTTTGTGAGGCAGGTTGTCGCAGACCCCCAGTGAATGGGCTCCAATTTTGACAACCCGTGCCCTGCACGGTCCATAGACCGTCCAGTCACCAGCGATTATATCAGAATACAAACCAGACCCGCCCCACCCGTCAAAACCCGTGATTACATAAATAGCCTACAGCCAGTCACTCAATTTAAAACTGTGTTAAAATGCTTTTGACACAAGACAGCAGCCGTCAACCATAGCGCTACATTCAGTGGTCAAGTTCGTTCATAAATCTACACGTCAAGTGAAGAACGGAGGAGTGAGTGAGTGAGTGATGTGAGTGATGATATCCCAAAGCGCCCTCCCGCTCATAAAACATATGTTGGACTCGGGCCGTAAATTAAAGCCATTTATAAGTTTGCAGCATGTGTGTGTGTGTGTGTGTGTGTGTGTGTGTGTGTGTGTGTGTGTGTGTGTGTGTGTGTGTGTGTGTGTTGTGGCGTTCACTGTGAACAGACAGGAGTGACTGCCTGACTGACCGGTTTCCTTATTATAGTAGGATAGGATAGTGAAGGTAGCAGATCTACAAGCATCACATCGGACCATGTTGTGAACTTGTAGATCTGCTATTTTCACTGTATTTGAAAGTGCATTTAAGTGGTTAAACTTTTCCCTTCCTAGAGATGTCTTTGAAATGTAGTGGAGTAAAAATATACAAAAATAGAAGTACTCAATAGTACTCAATACAAGTAAACATACTTTGCTACTGTCCACCACTGTGCATAACAGACACGGACATGAGTTTCAACAAAGACACAGACAGACAGACAGACAGACAGACAGACAGACAGACAGACAGACAGACAGACAGACAGACAGACAGACCAATTAAATGAACTGTACAGATTACAGTCATTGCTGAAGTGATTGTTAGTGTTACCTGAACAGAATACCTCCAGGACCATTTCGGAAGTATCAGACGTCTTTGTTCCACACTCCCTCAGTGAAGATTCAGATCCATCACAGGACACTGTCATCTTCCATACCGGTTGTGTTGAAGCAGAACTCCATGACCATCGTGTTGAAACAGCAGAGCCACACTCCATCTGCCTACACACTACAGAGGATGACTGCAGGTTCCAGTCAGACCGACCATCCACAGGTTTCCAGTCTCCCTGGTGTTGCGTCTCAAGTCTACCAGTACACTTACTGCTTCCTCCCACCAGCCTGACAGGCTCTGTACAGAGACAAGGGAGTAAGTAGTAAAACAACGTTTTATTTCATCAAAAACTAAAGGTGTCGTTATCTCAGAGAGTTCAGTGTCTTTTTGAATATCTTCAATATATTTAAGTTGATACTTTTTGAGTGGTGCAACCACTCCTACAACCAGCAATGACATTAATGAGCACAAGAATGAGTACCAGTAGGGGCGCTGTTGTGCCAGAAACAGAGAGAGAGTGCTGCAGTTGCCTGCTAATGAGATAGAGAGGGGGGGGGGGGGGGGGGTTGCACCACTCAGTTCACACAGGTGTGATTTTTTTCCTCATGTATCTCGTTTGTGTTATATTATAGTAAAATATGTATCTTGTTTTGTCAAGCCCAATATGTCATGACATGAAATAAATTGATTTAACCATAATAACAGTCACAAAAAGGCCAATATAACTGCATGAGGAACGCTTAAAACTATTTATTTATGAACGTGGAAACCTCTCCCTCTCTCTCATCTGTGCATAAACCCTTGTTTCTCTTCTGTCTGTGTGTATAGGCCAGAGGCGCAACACTGACCGAACGCTAGGGGGGGATATAGAGCGGCGCCGCAAAGCGGCGCCGCCGAAAAATCCGTCCCCCCCGTCCCCCCCACCACCCTAGGGGAGGGGGGGATGGGGGGGTCTAACCACCAAAACGTGGGGTTATGGTTAGGGTCGGATTACAGAGAGGTTGTTCCAGTGACTCAATGCACATACAAAACTGCTTTGGCACAGTTATTATTATTATGAATTACCTGGCTGTGATTCCTCCTCCCAAAACGTAAAAGTTTAACCACATTATCAGCAACGCCTAAAACAGGTCAAAACTCACTGACCTCATGTAAGTTAGCATATTCTATATAAAATGTACAACACCTGGGCAGTTTTCAGGAGAGGAGAGGGTTCGCATGTTTTAAATATGTAGTTGCACCATACCTGGTGTTGACAGTTGTGCTTTCATTAGTGGCTAATATAATAATATAAATCCCAAAGTGGGGTCCGGCCGTCCGCGGGCTAATACGTGTCCATTTGGGGGTCCTTGACACGAAAAGGTTTGGGAACCACTGTACTAGAGTAGAGGATAAAGTATATTCATTCATCTCCTATCGATCTAGTCAATACGCGTTACCAAAAGTTGTGCGTGACACCAAAAGTGCTGACCTATTGAATACTGTTCCTGTATTATTAGAATCATTACGCAATCACCACAGAGTGCAAAGCACATTGGGTCACTGATGGCGGTGTAACAACTTCCCGAAGGTAGATGGGCCAAACCATTTTGGGATTTAGACAGGGGTGGATCAAATATACCCTTCAAAATATATCGCGTTTATGAACGCAGGATTTCACAAGTATTACTCCTAAGATAACTTTGGAGCCAGGGGGGATAAAGGGGGGGACCCCCAAGCCAGAGGGGGACCCCCAAACTCATTTGGGGGGGAACAATGTGACGCTGGCAGGGGATTCGTCCCCTCCGTCCCCTAGCTTATTGCGCCCCTGGTATAGGCTGTGGGCCTGTGGGCTGTGTGTTATTTGCAGAGCCCTCCATACCTATTGTGCGGTTTTCCTATGGAGATTATAGATGTTGGCTATGTGTGGACCAGTGATGCGCTCTAGGGGTGAGAAAGGGCATCACAACAACGTCATTTACTGTAGATGTGCGCATGCACGAAGACCCGTGGTTCCATTATATTCTATTTGTGTCGCTGTGAGCCTCGACGGTCTGTCGGTATGTATATAGATGTGCCTGTAAATGTTGTTATTGTGTTATTATGATCCTTATTGTACTCATTATATAGTGTGTTTTAGTTGCTTGTATGTTCTGCGGTTGAAGTTGTGTTTTGTGTATTTCTTTCTATTGCAGTAACATTACCTGCTGCTGCTAGTACACTGCTGCTATTACACTGCTACTACTACGAAGAAGCTAACAAACAAACCATTGCTAGTAGAGGATCACGCATCGTGCGGACTGGCCTAGTCTATAACAAAGTTTTAGATTAGTGTATGTGTGTGTAATGTGTGTTTTACTATATTTTCTATATAAACAACAAAATCCATCTTCAGTGTGGTTTGAGTGTTATTGTAAAGTTGAGTAATTGCACAGTAAGGTCGGGTTCCAGCGAGCCTTTTCAGAGGGAAATCACTTAGTCAAATTTCTAGATCGAGTGATATCTGAACAGTAATTTTACGCTACCAGTAATTCTACGTGGCTAGTAATATTACAATATATAACCCTGTGATCAAGTGATAACAGTGAAGTAAGTGAGGGTATTTAGCATTTGGCCAGTCCGTACTCGTGAAGCCGAGTGTGAATAGCCATTGTTATACCAGTGGGATAGCCTTTTGGGAGAGGAAGAGGAGCGGGACTGGCGACGTCGCTTAAAGTACCGTGTCAACCCCGTGCCAAGCCGAAGAAGAGTCGGGATTTGGATCGGGACGTTAGAGGGACTTCCCAACTCTCCAGACCAAAGACAAGAGGCTGCCAATCTAAGGAAGGACGTCGATGCTAACCCCGCAGCCTCGAGTGAAGGACCTCGTCGCACGGCACAGTGGAGCGTCGCGTACAACCGCACCACACAATAGTGTTACAAAGGGTCGGACGTTCTCATGAGCCGTTCCCTGAAGTGAAGTGTGTTGCGTTCATTGTCTATGTGCTTGCATTGCTGAGATACCATCGTTGTTCATGTCTGCTAACTGGATAACATCAGGGGGATCTAAAGCTAAGTGCTAACATTGCTATTTGCTACCAGCTAAAGTGCATTTATTTGCTGTTCTCCCTAACGTAAACAAGAAGACCTGACGACGTCACGTGACGGAAAGGAACGGTGAGTCAGTCTGGGGTGTGTTGGCAGAGAACGGCCACTTGGCGGCGGTATTGACTCTTTTATTGACGTTGCATTTTCTAAGTGACATTTGTGAGTGTACTGACGGGGGTTGACCATAGTGGGTCGCCATGCCACCACTTGATGACTTGAAAAATAGGCGGACCAATGCACAAAGGGATTTTACCAGGAGAGTCAATAAAATAAATGACAGTTTAGACCTGTTAAGTGGAGAAGAGCTACTTAATGAGCAGAGGGGACTTCAGACAGTTTATGATGTGTTCTGGGGCATTAATGATGATTACCTAGATGCACTGGAGGAGAATGCAGACTCCGACCAAAATGAAGCCACTGATGTGAAAGATAAAGCAGAGAACTGTCGGCAAAAATACAGAAACACCATGCTGCAGCTAAAAAGCACAGTATGGAGAGACATTGTGTCAGACCAGTTCCAGAAGGCTAAAATAAGACTTGATGGTGAATTTGCAAATGCCAAAGGTCTTAAGGGTGAGATCACATCAGATCAGTGTGAAGAAATGTGTGATCGGTTGAATACCACTGCCACAGACCTTGAGTTGATAGTGGACAGGTGGGCCCCTTTTGTCCCCAAGGAGGAGGGTGCTACTTTACGGGAGAGCATGAAGGACTACGACCGTACTTTGAAAGTGCATATTCGAGCATTGAGACGCCAAGTGCGTAAAATAGGAAGTGAGGGAAGTGACATTTTTGAGGATACGCTTCCTTCACCTGCTTATGGAGAGCAGGGTGGGGACATGAACCTGAACACCTATACCAAAGCGAGGCGCCAGTCACAGGCGGGGCTTCAGGTGAGCAGGACGGTGTGCTGGGCGCAGGCGCTGCGCTGCTAAATCCCCCGGGCCTGTCACAAATGCCATCACTGCAGGACGTGAACGTCAAGGGAGAGGCAAGGCATACGTCGAGCAGCGGTGGAGTGAGGTGGGCGGGCGCTGGGCCTGGTGTCGTGCCAGGCGCGTCAGTCCAAACAGTAAGAGTGGTGGCGCCAAAGCTGACGCTGGCTCCTCTGAGTCTTCCAAAGTTTTACGGGGACAGGAGGAACTACATGCGCTGGAGAGAGAACTGGATGAAACTGCAACGCCTAGCTGAGCCATCGGGCTTACCGGAATTACAGCTTTTCCACCTGCTAGACAGTCTTGACAAAGCGGTAAAAAATGAACTCAGACTGGAGTATTATCGTGATGTGACTGACGTTTTCAATGCGTTGGACGATCGGTATGGGGACGTCTCCTTGATCGCTGACGACATCGTCATGGAGTTGCAGGAGATGCCGGCAGTGCGTGGAAACCAGCCAAGAGAGACTTTACAGTTAATTCAGAAAGTGGAACGCGCTTTGGATGACCTGACTGACTTGAAGTGTGCCGGGGTTATTAATAACCCGTTGGTGGTCCGTGCGCTTGAAAGCAAATTACCGCATGACCTGCAGACACGGTGGCTTGTGTTTCAGTCCGATCCATTGAACCGGATCTCTACATTGAACCGGTTTAGTGGACTGTTGCACTTTCTTCGGTGTCAAAAGACAGTCCTTTCACGGCAGGAGCAACTGCAGGCTAAGCGGCCGGACAACGCCAGGGCAAGTGAGCCACAGTCTCGCAGTAAGCAGACGGGAGACAAAGCACAAGATCGGCGGGCATTCACCAAGGCAACAGTGAGTGGGGAGAAGGACAGCTCGTCGCGGGGCTCCTGTGTAGCATGTGGGGAGGAAGGACATTCGATGCAGTTGTATCGGTGCAAAACATTTCGTAACGCCAGTGCTCCTGACAGAAGAGCTTATGCAAAGAAGGTGAAGGCATGTCTGAAGTGTTTGCATCCCCATGAGGGGACATGTCAGAGGAACTTTTTATGCAGGAACGACGAATGCAAAAAGGGGGATAATCCGTCGGATCACCACTTCCTTTTGTGCTTTAAACCACGGCCCGTCAAAGACACTATTTCCAGTAACAAGGTGAGGGATGGTGCGAGAGGGGGGCCCAGAATGGATCAAGACAGAGAGCCTCGGAGCTCGGCTGCACAGCAGGAGAGTGTCTCCGAGAAGATCAGCTCACTGGAGAAACAGTTGGCTGAACTCAGGCAGGCTCACACGCATCAGGTGAAGACAACTGTCTGTGTGGGGACGAGGGGGCCAAAAGTACACCCAGTCCTCATGATGTTAATCAATGTCGAAACCATGCGAGGAGACTGGATCGGAGCGTTGATTGATTTAGCGTCCGATACCAACTATATAACCCACCAGGCTGCAGAGAGGCTGGGGTTATATGGGGAACCTGTCACACTATCTGTACATGGTGTGGCTGGGATGAAGACTACAGTGAAAACGAGGAAGTACACTGTGGAGTTGAATGTGGCAACAAGAAAAGGGTCTCGGCCAGTTCACAAGATGGACTGCTATGGACTAGATGAGATTGCCAGGATCGGTTATGCAGTGGATGTGAGGCGTTTGGAGAAGCTCTTTCCACGAGCTGGAGATCTCAAGCGTCCACATAAAGTGGAGCTGCTCATCAGTGCCAGGGAGGGTCGCCTCGCTCCTCAGCGTTGAGGAGGCGTGGTGATTTAGTCCTGTGGGACGGCCCTTTGGGGAGAACGGTTACAGGCGTGCATCCTGACCTGACTGAGGACGTGGAGGTGACGGCACAGGTGGCTACACATTGTGCTCTGACTATGAGAGCGGAGGCTGTGCGGGTGGAAAGACCTGTTAGCTGTCCAGAGCAGAGCTGTGGAGAAGGCTCGATCTGTGGGGAAGGCTCGACTGCTGCCTGCAACGCTGATGTCATGGAGTGGCTGCGATGGGACAGTATTGGAGCTGCCTGCAATCCTGTGTGCGGAGGTTGTCGGTGTGGGAAGTGTGCTCCAGGGGGAAAGGGAATTACTCTTGCTGAGAAGTGAGAGAGCTCGAGATAATAAGGAGAAGCCTGACCTTCAGATTGAGCGACGCGCACAGTGACAAGCCACATTGGGATGCCAGCTACCCATGGAAGGAAGACCCGTCTACCCTGCCAAACAATCGCAGTGCAGTCAAAGCTACATTCCTGAATTCCGAGAGGCGTCTCGGTCGCAACCCGGAGTGGAAGGAGGCTTATGCTAGGCAGGTGCATGGAATGGTCGAGAGAGGAGCTGCTGTCAAGCTATCAAAGGTTGTGATGGAGGAGTGGAGCGGGGCTGTGTGGTATATCAACCACCTCATGGCGCCTAATCCGCATTCAACTTCCACGCCGATGAGGATCGTGTGGGACAGCAGCCAGGAGTTCCGGGGGGTGAGCATGAATAGCATTCTGCTGAAAGGCCCGGACGTTCTGAACCCCATCCGCGCGGTGTTGCTGCGGTTTCGTGAGGGGGAGTATGCTGCCATTGGCGATATTTCCAAAATGTACAATTCTGTCTGGTTGGAGGAACAGGAGGTGCACGTGCATCGGTTCTTCCAGAAGAAGAGATTGAGGATTACGCCGTGGTGCGTGTGAACATGGGAGATAAACCTGCCGGGTGCATCGCGCAGGTTTGCATGCGTGAAACTGCTTGTTTGCCACAGTTCAGCAGCATGATTGAGGAGAAGAGCGTCATAACGGACGGCTCGTACGTGGATGACCTGCTCCTTTCCCACAATGATCCAGAGAGACTGAATGACATTTTGGCGGGGGTCAAGACCATTCTGGCCACTGGGGGGTTTCACCTGAAGCCTTGGGTGCGGTCTGGCCAAAGTGGGAGGCAGGGAGTCGGCGAGAGCAAGCGAGAGACTGTCTTATTGCCAAACCAGATGCGTGAAGAGGACAACAAGGCACTTGGGGTTGGTTACCACGTGGGGGAGGACAACCTCTACCTCATGGTGGCTATCAATTTCTCTGCTCGGAAGAGGAAACTGCGCACAGGGGTTGACCTCACCGTGGACGAAGTGGAAAGGGAGACACCAGACCCTCTTACTCGTCGTGAGCTACTGAGTCAGGTGGCTGGGTTGTATGACCCTCTTGGTCTTGCAACGCCTCTCAAGCAGAAGGGTGTCATTCTGGTGAGAAGAGCGTTTCAAGAAGCTGGAACATTGACAAAGGACACCTGGGATAAGCCTCTTTCCGACGAGCTTCGAGGGAGAGCGATTGAACTTTTTAAAGAGTACGCTCGGTTGAGCTCTGTCAGGTTTCCCAGGTCCATTACTCCACCTGGCTGGGTGGGTAAGCCCTGGGGAATCACCTTCTCTGACGGAAGTTCAGAGTCGTATGGAGCAGTGCTTTACTTGCGCTGGGAGACAGCGAGTGGAATCGAGATCCGGTTAGTGGAGTCCAAGGCTAAGCTGGCTCCCCTGGATCAGAAAGGTGACCCAGTGAAGGCGGAGATCTGCGGGGCTGTCTTTGCCTCCAGGTTGAAGGGGCACGTGTTGAAACATGGCCGGTTGGAGGTGGAGAAATGGTTCCATTTCGTGGATAGCCAGACAGCGTTGGGAGCTATACAGAAGGACAGTTATGGGTTCCAGACCTTTTTTGCCAATCGGGTTGGTGAGATTCAAAAGGCCGGGCCTGTAACCGACTGGTGGTGGATTCCCGGCGAGGAGAACATAGCTGACCTTGTCACGAGAGGCAGCACTCTTGAACAGCTGAGCAGTGGTTCTTTGTGGCAGCAAGGTCCCAGGTTCCTTACAGCACCAGTGGAGGAGTGGCCAATGAAGTCCGCTGCGGAGGTGGCTGCTGGGTCAAGGGAGGCTGTTGGAGCACTGCAAAGGAAGGCGTTTACTGCTGTCACTACTAGGGCTCAGGCTAAGCACCAGGGTCCTACGTCAGGTAGTGATGGTGGCTCTGACTCGTCTCCAGGCGGTGATGGGAGGTCTTCGCCGATCAACGACGGTGGTACACCAGCTGCTGCTGATGTGGAGTCTGGGTCGGACTTGGATGAAGAACCTGCGGTGGCGTCTATTGACTGGACGAAGAAGCTGTGGGGGTCAGCTCTCATTGACCATGTGGACTTGAAGCGTAGTAGCACGCTAACCAAGCTCTGCGGGGCGGTGGGCTACTGGCGCCGACTAATAAAGAATTTGATGGATCGTGTGGCCAGACAAGGAGAGCAGGAGGTTGTACTCTCAGTCAAAGAGCGCGAAGCGGCGTTCCTTGACTTATGTCTTGCAGCCCAGGCAGGAGCGTCTTTTGCCACGACGACTCTCAATCGTCTGGTAGTGAGCGAGGATAAGGAGACAGGCCTGTTGCTGTGTCATGGTCGCGTTCAGGCTGTGAGTGGAAGAAGAGATGGGGTTCCATTAATTCCCTACGGAGAACACGTCGGTTATCTTCTGGGTGAAGAGGCTCATCGTGCGAATCACGAGGGGATTGCTGGGACGCTCCTTCGAATGAGGAAGAGAGCCTGGGTGGTGCAGGGGTCGAGAGTCGCTCGCAAAGTATGTGACTCGTGCCTGCTTTGCCGTAAGAGGAGGGCTAAGTTGGGCTCTCAAGTGATGGGCAATCTCCCTACGGAACGAACAACACCAGCGGCTCCTTTCGAGTTCACAACCCTGGATTTGTTCGGCCCCTACATGATCAGAGATCTGGTGAAGAGACGGACAAAGAAGAAGGTCTGGGGTGTCGTTTTCAGCTGCATGGCTTCACGCGCTATTCACGCAGACCTGATTGAAGATCTATCTACTGAGGGATTTCTGAAAACGTACCTGCGCTTCACAGCTCTGAGGGGTCACCCTCGGAAGCTTTGGTCTGACATGGGGACTAATTTTGTGGGGGCTAGACCAGCCTTAGAAGCTCTCTATAGTTTCCTGGCAGAGGTCGACAAGGATGATATCCAGAGGAAAGCGGCAGTGGCTGGAACTGACTGGGTTTGGGTGTTTAGCCCAGCAGATTCGCCACATCGGAACGGAGCGGCAGAAGCAGCTGTCCGAGTTCTGAAGAAAGCCATGAGCAGCGTTGGGAAGGACGAAGATTTGACTTCCCTGGAGTTTCAAACGCTTCTTTACCTCGCTGCTAATCTATTTAATGAGAGGCCCATCGGCGCCAGAGCTCAGGTCCAGGAGGAGTCGGTGGATGTCATAACTCCCAACTCTCTGCTGTTGGGGCGGGTGAGACCTGAAGGAGATGTCTTGGGGTTTCCGGAACGTTGCTGTCGGCGACCTGGTGTGGATGGCGGATCAAAACGCTCTTCGTGGACGGTTCCGGTTGGGTCGAGTCGAGGAGGTGTTTCCGGATGGCCAGGGCGTCGTGCGGGATGTCGTGGTGCGGACGTGTCCGTGTCAACCAATCAGCTGGTCGCAGGTGCGGAAAGATGGAGCGTCGGGCCCATCAACCTTGCTCCGGAGAGATGTGAGGCGGCTGGTGGTCCTAATTCCCGTGGAGGACCAACAACAAAGTCCTCACTGAGAAATACCCAAACAAAAGACTATTTGACTTTGTGTGTGTTTCATTTCAGTGAGTGGGTGTTTCTCTGTGAGGTGGCTGAGAGTGGGTATATCTGCTCTCAGTTAAGGAGTTAGGTCGTCGTACTGAACTCCTTTAGTTAGTTTTATACTTACTGATGATTGCATGTTGGATAACATTTGTTTCTTTATCTATTTTCTCTTTTTGTGGGTGAACTGTTTAAGACTTGCTTATTTTTTACGTGTGCCAATTGAAGTAAATATTCTGAAGTAGGGTTGTGTGACCTACTTCGTTCGGGTCACTCGTAGGTCAAGTGGGAGGTGTGCGGTTTTCCTATGGAGATTATAGATGTTGGCTATGTGTGGACCAGTGATGCGCTCTAGGGGTGAGAAAGGGCATCACAACAACGTCATTTACTGTAGATGTGCGCATGCACGAAGACCCGTGGTTCCATTATATTCTATTTGTGTCGCTGTGAGCCTCGACGGTCTGTCGGTATGTATATAGATGTGCCTGTAAATGTTGTTATTGTGTTATTATGATCCTTATTGTACTCATTATATAGTGTGTTTTAGTTGCTTGTATGTTCTGCGGTTGAAGTTGTGTTTTGTGTATTTCTTTCTATTGCAGTAAAATTACCTGCTGCTGCTAGTACACTGCTGCTATTACACTGCTACTACTACGAAGAAGCTAACAAACAAACCATTGCTAGTAGAGGATCACGCATCGTGCGGACTGGCCTAGTCTATAACAAAGTTTTAGATTAGTGTATGTGTGTGTAATGTGTGTTTTACTATATTTTCTATATAAACAACAAAATCCATCTTCAGTGTGGTTTGAGTGTTATTGTAAAGTTGAGTAATTGCACAGTAAGGTCGGGTTCCAGCGAGCCTTTTCAGAGGGAAATCATTTATCAAATTTCTAGATCGAGTGATATCTGAACACCTATAGCGTAATGAACAGTGGTGACAGTTGCAAACATTTTCTTTTTAACAGCAAATTATGAAGTGGTCATTGTGGCAATTTATGAACTTAACTAAGGTTTATTTCATGCATGGTCCTTTTTCCATTATAGATTACGAGAAGGGATGAGGGGAGAATATTAAAGCTGAATATATATATAAATTTACCTGAGCAGGTGAGTCCAACAGTCTTGTCAGGTGAGCAGGTGGTGTTTCTAGTCGAGTCTGAGGTTCTTACAGTCCAGGAGAACAGACTCACTGCCTTCACACTGGAACTCTTTGGTCCACATTGAAGCGTTAACTTCTCCATAGAGCGCCCCCTGGAAGACTGAAGGAGCTCCGCAGTCAAGCTCCCTACACAGCACCTTTGCGTCCTTCTGGTCAAAGTCATCTTCACACACTGAGACCCACGACTGGTTAGACTGCACCTCCACTCTGCCTGAACACACACTGGTCCCATTCACCAACCTCACAGACTCTGGAGAGAGAGAGACAGAGAGAGAGAGAGAGAGAGAGAGAGAGAGAGAGAGAGAGAGAGATTTAATTAGAAGAAGCTCTTGGTCTATCTATAATCTATGATGATTTGTAATCTTTGTTTACCTGTTGTGTTGTGTGTTTGTTCAGCCTGGAGAGCTGAAGGGAAACAAATAAGTAACACAATAAATTAGCTTCACAACAGATAACGTGGATTGTCTCTATTACTACATTGTCTCCACCAGGTCGGGTGCTTTGTGCCTGTTCCTGGAATATAGCTATTTTAACTAAGTTTCAAATGGCATAGTGGACGGACGACACATTTTGTTTCACTAATCAACAATCCTCAAATATGAAGTGCGTCAGGAACTTTGTTCCTGCCGCACTTCATATTTGAGGATTGTTCACGGTACATTACGGACGGTATAGTATTACTTCATAGCATATATATATAGTTCAAACGGCCACCATCAAACAGTATAGGCTACAGTGAGTACAAAAAATCTCTGCTGTGTGTCATTAAAGGACATTTATTATCACCTGGCTTTCAGACAGAAGTATTCTACATAAACTGATGTCTTACCAGATAAACCGTGATGGCATGAGGCCAGCTGCTGTGCAAGGTTACGACTGTTGTTGGACCAATCATCACTAAACTCGCAGGATGACATAAGTACCTAAAAATACCCTGAAAGATGTATTCTAATCGGCCACCAAGGGTTGCTACAAATGGAAATACAAATGTGACTATGCAGAGGCAAGGAAGCAACCCGGTGCTCAGGAGGTGAGCAGGTATATGTCGACAGGCCGGCAGTAGGTTGTGAAGTTGGCTGGGGTCAAGGGTCAAGGGCCAGTGGTTTCACAGGGCAATCCTCAATCGAGGAGAGGCCGCCTCCCCAGCAGATGACGCAGTCTTCAAAGTATGAGGAAAATGTCCCCAGAATGCAGACCGGGCGATCCCAGAAGAATGAATATGGGCAGTGGGGTCGCAAGAGATATAATGCTTACCCAAGGCGTTATGAGTTTCTTTCAAGAGAGCATGTCCAGAAGAATGAATATGGGCATGTTTACATTCAAGAGAGCATGTACAGAAGAAGGACGTTCTGGCCAGACACAGATCTGATAGCTGACCACATGTCAAAAGGACCAGTACCTCACCCCAGGAGAAGATTCAAAGGCGGCGAGGCCAGGGCGGACTGCAGGAAGGGGGACTTTTGAAGTTCCACATGGCCCACTGATATATCAGGGAAGACAGCGGTTTAGTGGTGATTGATGTCATAACCATGATGAGAACTTTGGTGTTGTTCGCCAAAGTGTTTTTGTATAAATCTATTGTAAAGTTTGTATGGTCAAGTTTATATGGGTACTGTGAGAAGATATTTTATACTCATTTGGATAAAAAGAAAGGAAGCAGCTGACTTGCATGTTGTCCTCCTTATCAGGATATCAGTGAACTGTCTGGCTGACCTAGTGACCTCCCTTGGTTTGGAGATTAGCAGCCACCCCTCTCCCCCCCCTAGTTTCACCCCATGTTGGATGTTGAAGGAAGACACTATGAGTTCATTTTATTGTGTGTTGTTTTTGTTTTCACCTCTGAAACTGATATAATGATTATTAACTGTTTTGTTTTTAATAGTTTACAAATTGAATTGAAAAAGGGATGATTGTTTTCGCCTCCCTATTAACTAAGTAGAAGTTTGATTCCAGGTTGCTCATGTGATCATATGACAACATGAGGTGTAAACCTAAACAGGTTAAGTAAAAATACAAGTTTTAATATAAAGTAGGGATGATGTTATTTTAGCCTCCCTGGATTCTTAGAGACAGTATTGTGTTTTGATTTAGTTTTAATGCTAAAATGTAATGTTTGTAGGAGGTGTGTTTGTAAGGGACATGGTAAAGGGTCCTTAGATCTCTTTAGTTGATAAGTAAAGGCCCATAAATAAATAGGAGTTGGCATAAGAATGTGTGTCTGTTTTTCCCTCACTAAGCCATAGTGAGTTATTTGGCGCCAGCCATCTTCCAAAAATATCAAAGCATGGTAAAAAAAAACAGGAAAACAAACAAAGGTTACCTCCCCCTCAGGAACATACAGTATAAAACCCCTCAGGGCAGAGGGTTCAAGGTTCCAGTCTTCAGTCCGGAGGGGATAGGAGAGGTACCAGATCACAGAGGATGCTCTAAGCTTTTCAAAGGAAGTAGATAGCCCAGTTTTAGAAACTTAGTAGTAATTTGCCGAATATCTCCAGTTTTGCTAAACTAGACTTTTTATTTTACTTTATTTTTTGGATTATATCATTTTTGTGTGCAACTACAACTGTATAATAAATCTTCGATTTTTTGGAAAAACAACACCCTGGTCTTGTATCCGTCTATTTTTGGTGAGTATACTGTTGTAACTAATATTGAATTATGTTTCCAGGGTATAATTATGCAGTATTGGGTGAGCGATGTGTCAGCTGCCTCAATTGCCATGCACTTGCACAGTCAGGACAAAGAGAAGAAATCTACTAAAGTTTGCATTTCAACCCAACTCATGTCACAGGCGAGACGCTATGACCTCTGTGTTCAACGGCCAGACTCCTCAGGCGAAGCGCTGAGGGGCCTGAGGCCTGGGCCTTAATAACAGAGGCCGCACTATCCTTTAGGCGAGACGCTGGGGGTATAGGGCGGTGCTCTCTCTTCATCAGCAGTTCAATAGATACCCAGGATATACAGGCGAGTCGCTGTAGAGTCCTGGGATCTGAATCCACTATATAAATATACTTGGAACTCAGCTTCATCGTACTATAACAGACAGAAAGAGTGACCGACCGAACTTGAACCGGCAAAAGGGGGACAGAATGGTCAAGAACACTCAGACTGTCTAACAGTATACAAAATATAAAATTAGTAAAAAGGTGCTCCTGGATCAATCGGGATAACACATGTATGAAACCGACAAGACCGGTATAGGTCTGTGTGGCGCAAATATAATTCTTTCAGAACGTTTTTAACTCAAATCTTTGCTTCTGGGGGGTCCCTGGAAAGACATATTTTCAGATGGGGGTACATGGCGAAATACAGATAATTGACCTGAAAAATGTTGAGCACCACTGACATAGAAACACAGGTTTTACAGAAAACTTTTAGGATTTAGAAGCCATTTGTTTTTAATTGTTTACATTAGTAGGCTATTTTATTAATTAGTTTTTTGTTTTTTTTACATTGTTTGTATGGTCTGTTGGATGTTGGTTGTTTTAAAATGGACCTCTATTTAATTTTTACCAATAGATTGTACTCAAAAAGGACTCGTAGCACGACACAGAGTGCCGCGCGCTATGAGCTTGTAGATCTGCTATTTTTGAAAAATCTTTAAAATGTGGTGCAAATCTTTGACTATATATTCTTTCAAAGTGAAAATTTTTAATTCAAATATTTGGAACAACATATTTTCAGATGGGGGTCATTATTCTGAGGGTCCTTGACATGAAAAGGTTTGAGCACCACTGACATACAGAAACAGGATTTTAAGAAACTGTCAGAATTAGAAGACATTTGTAGTTATAATTTAATGCAGGTGTCAGAAACAGTTAAAGGACATTGGAGTACAAAGTAATAAGTGTAATCAGTGTAAACACATGTATAAGATGTGTTTCAGTCTCTGAGTCTCTACTCACAGCAGTCTGCAGGTTCATCTGAGCCGTCCCCACAGTCATCTGCCGTGTCACACTTCCACCACAACGGAATGCACTTGTAGTTCTTACAAGCAAACTGACGGGAGAGACGACACACATCTTTAGAATGACTATCGACAGCAGACACGAGACCTATAAAGACATAAACGCGTATAACACAAGTGAACTGGAGGTGAATCACCTGGCTGGCAGTGCAGCTGGACATGCACTGCTTGTTGTCCGCTGCCAAGTAGAAGTAGGTTGGACAGGAACACTTGTAGCCTCCTCCAGGTGAGAGCAGACACAGGTTACTGCATCCTCCATTGTTGGTCTGACACGGATGAGCAGACACTGCAGGAAAACATGTACACATGTAATGAATATGAGAGCCCTGAATACTACTACTATACTACTATGATACAATACTACTACTACTACTATTATGTTACAATACTGTTTAGGGGTGCACAGTTATGAAATTATAATGACCGATATCCAATCTCCCATTATTTGCAGGGTCATATCTGCCGATACCAAATCTGACCAATTCCGATATTATACAGAGGGCCACAATGGAAACAAGCCTATAGGTCCTCTAGGGGCTTGGCCACAGTGTTGTTTTTGGCAGCAAATTTCTATTTTAGTCTAGTCATAGTCTTTGGACTGAAACTTCATTTAGTTTTAGTCACATTTTAGTCACCTGGAATGTCTTAGTGTTAGTCTAGTTTTAGTGGACTAAATGTCGTAAGATTTTAGTCGACTAAATCTATAGTTGATTTAGTCGACTAAAATGTATTTTGGCCGTCTTAATGAGTGTTTTTACACTTGCTGAAAATAGCCGATCTACAAGCTCACAACGCGTCGCAACAAGACGCGCTGTGAGCTTGTAGATCTGCTATTTTAAGCATGCAACCAAGTGTAAAATGACTTATACTGGATCTCTTGTCCACCACTAGTCCCTTCCTAACATTTTAGTCTAGTTTTTATTTGTCGACGAAATTGTCAGTATATTTAGTCTTAGTTTTAGTCATCGTAGCTTAGTTTTCATTTAGTTTCCATTTGTTTTTGTCAGTGAAAATAGGTAGTCGACAAACATTTTTTGTCCTAGTTTTAGTCGATGAAAACAACACTGCTTGGCCCAAAGCCAATCAATACATAGCCTATACTCTTTTTCCAAGTGTGAATGAATTCAATGTAGAATTTTTAATTTCTTTTGCTGATGTAAACCGATGAAATAATCTGGATTATTTTGAGACCGATCCGATACCAATATGGCATTTTTATGGCCGATGTGGCCAATTCCGATTATACTATACTAATACTATTACTACTACTATGTCACAATATGACTATTATTATTGTTGCTGTTGTTGTTGTTGTTATTATTATAGGGTGTATTTATACTGTATACTGTACGTAATGCTTTTCAAAACAGATCAGATAATAATACAATGATAGACAGTTAATAGAAGTCATAAAACATTATGCAGAGTCATAATGAGAGTGTTGTGTACAGTAGCTGGTACAGACCCTCAGGTTGTTGATATGGGTGGTAGATCTCGATGTCCGATGGATGGTTCAGGTTTCTGATGAGTGTGGTGGGGTTGGTTCCCTGAGTCTTGTGAGCTCTGGAGATGGACCTGATGGAGCTGTAGCTCCAGTACATGTACTCCTCAAACAGGGTAATACTATATATACTATAGCTGTCCTGACGCAGAACTACAGACACACAAAACAAAACCAAAAGTGTCAGAATATTATGAAATAGCAATAAGACTATTTATAATAAGATATACAATGTTTTAGTAAAGTGTACTCTGAAGTAAATCATGTTCTTACTGCTTTAATTACTTTTTCTTCCACTACTCATGGACAACATTTACAAAAGCTGTTCTTGAACACAGTCAAATCTGGAGCATTCCTTTAACACAGAGTGTAAAATGGACCTGGAATCGTGTAATTACAGTGTCAAAATGTTGCCCACAATAAATATGTATCAGTATGTGAGTATGCGTGCGTGCGTGCGTGCGTGTAACCTGTGTGTCTGTTGGTTCCATCCAGGTTGGCAAACTCAATGTTCCCCCATCCGGTGCTCCAGTATATGTGATCATTGATGTAGTCTAACGTCAGGCCAATGGGCATGGTGATCCCATCCTTCATTATGATGCTCCTGTTGGTGCCGTCCATCCCTATCCTCCCTATGTGGGGGTTGTTGGTGGCCGAGTCTGCCCAGTACAAGTAGCTGTCAGAGGAGACACTGTCAGGTCACTATTCACAACAAATCACACATACAGTACTGTCTGTACAGCAGTGGTTCTCAAACATTTTTGTCTCAGTGCACCTCGATCGGCAAAATAACGTTTTCGTCAACCCCTGAATTGCATTGTTACTTTATAGAACCTTTATGTCATTTCACTGTACGTAAACTAGTCATTTCCATGCAAATAACTTCATACTTGACGTTTACTTTAAACACTTCAGCATCCCTATTCTGGGGGGAACATACACCAAAAATAGCTGATCTACAAGCTCACACAACACGTCTCTGTGAGACGCGTTGTGTGAGCTTGTAGATCGGATATATATACTCACACTCATGTGATACATCCTAGTCTTATACAAAAAAATAACTAATGTGACTTTTATTTAACTAGATCTTCAAGACTGTTAATTAGACTAAAATAGGACTAAAACAAAATGCCGTGTTGTTCAAAAGACTAAGACTAAATCTTTAAAAATGTACACTGCATTAAGAGTAAGACTAAGATTAAAATAATAAAAAACCCCAACATTTTGATATTTAGTCGACTAAGACTAAACAATTTCAGAAGACTAAAATAGGACTAAAAGAAATGGTGTTATTCAAAGACTAAATCAGAATTTGCTGTCAAAATGAACAGTGCTGCAAGAGGTACAAAAAATAAATATGATGCAATGTCATCCGTTTAGCTTTTAGATGTAAATTCAGTCTTCTTGTATATGTGGTGTTTCACAGGACGGTTGATAAAGTCAGTGTAAGGTTCATAATCACCACACCACAGTACACTTACCCGTAGCGTACATCCACAGCCATGGAGAATGGCAACTCCAGGCCGGTGTTGACCAGGACTGTTCGGTACGCCCCGTTTAGTTTGGACACCTCTATGGTCTCCTGCTTACCGTCACTCCAGTAGAGGTTTCCTCCCACCCAATCAACAGCCAGACCGTATGGTGCACTGAGTGACGTGTGGAGGACCTGTCAATGAGACATACATTCACTCTGGATATACTCCACTGCGCAAAAAGCTTGGAATACGGATGTGTATATTACAGGAAACTCCCGTTAATCTTTCCAACAAACAAAACCATAAACTCCCGTATTGTACCATCACAACTGTATATTACCGTATATTACATGTATATGCCCGCTAAACTTGAGGTTTACGGGCAAAATACAGTTCCCGTAATTGCCCGTTAACTCCTCTTTTCACGCAGTGCTCACCACGTTACTATATAGATACGTAGTTGAGTATACGTATAGCAAGTATACATTTCTCTATAAATGTGTACTTGAGCTAAAGTACTGGCGTACTTGTAGCCTATACTGTATAATGTGTACATAAATAATTTGTATCAATGCATTGTTGTATTTAGACCCCCCCCACTCCCCCATCCGGCCCAATCTGGTAGCGAAAATAGCTGATCTACAAGCATCACAACGTGTCTTGATGCGACACGGTGTGAGCTTATAGATCGTTAATTCAGAATGTACCTTTTACCTTCCTAGAAATGTAGTGGAGTAAAAATACTTAGTTACCACCACACTGTCTAACAACAGTGATATTACAAAGCATTTTGAATACAAGTATAACCATTTTCTGACATTATTTCACTTCCCATCTGTGTATTTGTCACACTGACCTGGACGTCACTGCCATTGATGTGCATACGACTGATCGTCTTGGTGGGGAGATGTGATGAGAACCCTTCTGTCCAATAGACCATATGCTGCTCGTAGTCAAAGTCCAGAGCCCTCGCTCCATTCAAGTCCTGTCACAGCACAGCAGTTAGTTAGTTAGCAGTTAGTCTCTGACAGGTCGAATACATTCCGACATGTCAAAAGCAGTGTGTGAATTGTATCAAATCAAATCATCCTTTATTTATAGCACATTTAACACAACCGAAATTGACCAAGGAAAGAAAAAACATTTAGAGCAAATAACATTTAAAGCAATTTACATCAAGTAGAACCAGTTACATGGCAAATGAGGCAAACATGATACATGGACAATATAGGAATATATGAGCACATTAAATCAGATTACATTAAAATCCAGGTACGTTTTAAGTAAGGATTTAATAATCTCTATGGATTGGGCAGCTCTAATAAAGGGGGGGAGGTTGTTCCACAGCTCTGGGGCCGCCACCGCTAAAGCGCGGTCACCTCTTGTTCTGAGGGTTCAGATGGTTGGCACGGTCAGCAGTGATTGGTCAGCAGACCTCAGAGCTCTGGGAGGGTTGTAGCGCTGTATACGTTCAGCCATATAGGGCAAGAGATTGAACCCATTTAGACCTTATAGACCTCTCAGTGTCTCTCAGTGGTGCTCAACCTTTTTCAATGCAAGGACCCCCATCTGAAAATATGTAGTTCCAGGGTCCTCCCAGAAGCAAAGGCATGAGTTAAAAAACATTCACTGTGAAAGAATATATTGTGGGATGTCACATGACAGCGGGGCGTCAGAGCGCCACCCCAACGAGAGTCAGTGGAGAGTCAGAGGCGGAGCACAGCTCAGAAGACAGCGACCCGCCCTGGGTCACGTGACTGACCACACGTATCTACCCGTCTTCCTCCTCAATCAGAGCAATTACGCAACAGCCGCGCTGCGCGCGTAATATTTGAAAGGTAGGAAACAGATGAACGCTCTGCCTCATTCTCCACTGACTCACGGAGGGAGAACTGACGTGGCAATCTGGCGGTATAGGTCTCCACAAACACACATCCCCTCACTGTTGCCACTTGTTCAGACTCTGTGCTAATAGTGTTTCTCATTACACAGGCAACCCCGGGAAAAAAATAGCAGATCTACAAGCTTGTAGCGCGGCACTCGGTGCCGCGCTATGAGCTTGTAGATCTGCTTTTCAATAGCTAAAGTATAACATAATCCTTAGAAACACCAAAAGGGGTTCCTGTCCTGAATGGGTTAAAAGTAAAAAAGTAGGATCTTAAAATCAATTATTTGTTTTATCGGGAGCCAATGGCGTGATATCAGGACTGGTGTGATGTGGTCAAACTTTTTAGGTCCGGTGAGAAGGCGGACAGCAGCATTTTGGACTAATTGGAGTCTTCGGAGTGAGGATTGGTTGATGCCATAGTATTAGTACAATAGTCCAGCCTTGAGGAGATGAAGGAGTGAATGACCATTTCAAATTGTTTGAGGGGGAGGCAGGGTTTAACCTTGGCGAGGAGGCGTAGGTGATAAAAGCTTGTTTTGACAACAGAGCTTATCTGCTTGTCAAATTTAAAAATATTATCGAAAATAACAGCAAGATTCTTTTGCGCCTGTGTTGATATTGGAAGTGAGTTGGCCGAGGTTGTTGACAGGAGGGGTGGAGCCACTGGAGCGTTGTCCAAAGATGATGTTTTCCCTTTTATTGTCATTGAGGTTTTCATCCATCCAGGTTTTAATATCGTCTATGCAGTTCATTAGGGGCTCAAATGTGTTATGGTTGGTGTAAGCGTGTATAGGATGTGTTGTTACATTATGTTCAATGGTTTTCACCTGTTTGAGCACAGTGTGGTTGGAGCCGTTCAAGTTCATCTTATTCAGTCCTTTGGGGGTGGTGAAGATGAGGAAGGGCTCCACATCTATAGAGAAAATTTGACATTACATTTATTTAGCGTAAAATGCAATGCTTAATTTGTTTGTTTGGGAGAGACAGAACATATTCATGAACACAGAATCATTTATAAAACTACATACAGTAGAGATGAGAAAGCAACGTAAATATTAGAGTTACCAAGAATGATAATTTACAACCGTAGATTGTATTAGACCAATAACACACAATATTAGTACAGGAAGAAACAGATACCTGTTCCTGCCATGTGACATCAGACAAACAAACAATAGGCCAATACAACAATAGAAAATGCAAATAAAACCAAACTCTGTATCTATGTATGTTAACCCATTTAGGACTGAGACCAGATTCTTTGAAATCATGACAGTTGTCAGTGGTTTTCAAATTACTTCATGTCAAGGGCCCCAACAATTATATGTTATTGGCCGCCGAACCACATCTGAAAATATGTTGTTCCAGGGACACCCCCCCCAGAAGCAAAGATATGACTTCAAAATGTTCGCTCTCAAATAATATATATTCAAAGATGTGCGCCAGATTTTCATGATTTTTCAAAAATAGCAGATCTACAATGTCTTAGCGTGGCACTCGGTGCCGCGCTATGAGCTTATAGATCTGCTATTTTTCAATAGAAGTTCAAAATTATGCTTAAAACACCAAAAGGGGTTCTCGTTAAAATAGACAAAAATAACAGTTACAAAGAGATTGACAAAAAGAGACAACAAAAAGATTCATGAATGAATTAAAATAACCAACTCAGAGAGACGTCAGACTCAGGCCTCCTAAGGTACTGCGTTTAGCAGCAAACCCGTTTCCCCAAAAGGTTTTGAGTTCATGCAGTATCTTCAGTAGTATAGCAGCTGGTTCTCAAATGCACAGCATTACGTGCTGCTACCTAACTGCTTTCAGGAAGCACTACTTAAGTTGGTTCTCAAGAGCACAGCATTACGAGTCTTCTTATCTGGCTTCGGGAAAACACCTCCTGGATGAATGAACTTAGAAGCAAAACAATTTCCTGAAAGCCTTCTTAGCTTCAGTCTACTGTCGTACGCAGCAGTTTGTAAGAGGGATCTGGGACGATCTGGGACGCTACCCTTCGTAGCGAAGGGTGTTACCCACTGATACTGATGTCGACAGGTTATTGACCTGACAGAGACAGCAGCGCAACATGAAACCAATGCTTATAAAAAAATATATATAATCACTGATTATCCAATCATCTTATAAAAATGTTAATCACATGCCAAGTTAATTCAAGTTAGATGATGCTGAGCTAAACATGTTTGTTTCATTTAAAAGTTTCATCAGTATTTATATTTAAACAAGATGAAGAAAGTCCTCACTCCCCACACAGTGACAGCAGCTGTTGTGCTCGACAGACAGACAGACAGACAGACAGACACTAAACTATTTCACAGCGTTGGCCGCTCGGCGTAGTGCGGCCTCTCTCTCTCTCCTGAGGCCGATTCTACAAATGTCTTCTAAACCCAAACAGTTTTCTGAAAAATTTCGGTGGTTCTCAAAAGTATTCAGGTCAAGGACCCCCAAAATTATCTGTAACTGGCCCCCATCTCAAAGTATTTGCCCGCGACCCGCGAAAAGAAATTGTGCTATTTAGTTTTGTCTCTAAAAAGAGACAATTTTATAATAAAAACAAAATAATAATATATATATCATAATATATATATATATTATTTTTAATATTTTTCAGGGGCCACCCTAGTCGGGGGCCCCGGGCTGCAACCCACCCTAGCCCAACGGTAAGTCCACCTCTGGCTATACGATCTCATAGCTCGGCACATAGTGCCGCGCTATGAGCTTGTATAATGTACGTATATCTGCTATTCTTGGAATAGACAACCAATGTGCTTTCAGTGCTTTGAGCTCCCACTGTTTCCTACCAGATGTGGACCTGCAGATGGTGGGGTCTTCAGGGCTGAGCTGGTAACCCTCCACACAGAGACAGTGGAAGCTGCCCTGTGTGTTGTTGCAGTGCTGGGTGCAGGGATAGCTGCTACACTCATCTGCGTCCACACACGTCTTCCCATCGTCCTTCAGACGGAGGCGGCTGGGACAAGTGCACTGTAAGGAGACAGGAACAGAGCGTGATGCTGACCAGGTGTTTCATCAGTGTCTTGGTGGAATCTGTGTCAAATGGCGCTGTTGATTCCATACCTTGAAGCCTATCTTGAGGTCTTTACAGCTGAGCTGGGAGGAGCAGCCACTCAGCTCGCTGTTCAGACACTCGTTAACAGAGCAGCTGCTGAGCTCATCAGAGCCATCGCCACAGTCGTCCTTGCCGTCACACAGCAATGTCTCCTGGACACAGTTCCCGTTGTGACAAACATAGCATTTTTTCTCTGTCGGAGTGGAAACTTAGAGAAAGGAGGAGAAAGCGAAGAACAATGGAAGCAGAGGAGGTTTAGATGAATGTGATTCTGATCGTGTAAAAGTTTACGACACAAAGTCTTCATTGCTGAAATGTATTTGGAGATGTTAGAGTTGCACTCATAGCTGTGTGTGTGTGTGTGTGTGTGTGTGTGTGTGTGTGTGTGTGTGTGTGTGTGCGTGCGTGCGTGCGTGCGTGCGTGCGTGCGTGCATGCGTGTCTTACCTGATTTATTACAGTGAGCCTCATCTGAGTTGTCGCGACAGTCATCCCTTCCGTCACACTCCCAACGCTTGGGGATGCATCGTTTATTTTGACACATGAACATGAACTCGTCGCTGCCACACAGGTTTGCTGAGACACAGGAAGTAGTTGTTTAGGTCAATCCATTATTATAGAATAAGAGCAAAAAGCCAGTTCTATAGTTATGTCTATGGATGATGTTTGACGTTCTCTTATTAATGTATCTGTTTATTAATTTAATGTGTGACTGATATCTTCAATATCCTACCTTGTAATATAGAATAGTGTATTCTCTATTGTTTACATAAGACCTTGATGGAAACAATCCATCCAGTCCACTTTTTGTGTTTGACTGTACTCGTGCTGTTTGCATTTCTGTCTAATATTATTCAATCAATCAATCAATCAATCAATCAATCAATCAATATTGATATATCTCTCCACAACGTATAATATGTATTGGGAATGACCCCATAAACCTCACATGAGAGTATTTCTTGAAGACACACCAGTAGTTCTGACATGCACAGGTACAGTATGTACAGTATATACTGTAAGAGACAGGAGTTTGACAGCCATCTATTCCACTACACTGAGCAGCAAAGAGAGCGTGTGTGTGCGCGTGCGTGTGCGTGCATGCGTGCATGTGTGCGTGCGTGTGCGTTTCTTACTTGGGTCTTTACAGCGAGTATTCGTGGGAGCTTCATCTGAATGGTCGTGACAGTCGAGCTCTCCGTCACACTCCCACGCTCTCTGGATGAGACAGCGGCCGTTGGCACAGCGGAACTGGTTGGAGTCACATGGTGGATACTCTGGAACAGGAAGTATAGAGCTTGACATTGTGAATATGTTTGAAACGTTTTAACAAGATCTCGCATTAGGCACAACATATTTTCCTATCCGTCTGAGACCAAATGAATTCATATCCATATTCATTCAGTATGAGAAGCGTCCACTCACCACACTCCTTGGGCTCATCTGAGCCGTCACCACAGTCGTGGTCATGGTCGCACACAAAGCTCTTGGGGACACATATTTTGTTTTGACACAGGAACTCTTCGCTGTCACACGTGCTGTTGAACACTGAGGCACAGGAAGTAGTTGTTGGGATATCATTACACAATAAGAGGAAAAAGCAACAGTTCTATCGACAGTTATGCGTGAAGTTCATTTATGAAAGTCTGTGTTTATTATTGTCAATACCACACCTGGGATATATCGTTAACCTCTTATTTCCATATTTCAACTTTTTTCCCTGCTTGTTCCTATATATCCGATCTACAAGCACACAACGCAATAAAGTAAGACAGTGAAAATAGCAGATCTACAAGCGCACAACGTGAGCTTGTGGATATACTATTTTCCTATCTATTAGGGCTTGTAAGTTTTGGTCTCTGTAACGCATCGCAACATCGCATCGCATGTAGATCGGCTATTTTAGCTATTTAAAAATAAATCTAAATAAACATATATAAGTGAAAGTTTTATGAATATCTAACCAACCAATGCAAATGTATTAACAATATATTGTGAATGAATAATAACTACAGTGGATCCATTGGACAACAACAACAACAACAACAACAACAATAATAATGTGTTCTTTGTTTACCTGTTGTGTTGTGTGATTCAGTCTGGAGAGCTGAGGAGACAAATATCAGAATAAATGAGTTCCACTGTAACAGAGAACATGGATCGTCTCTACTAATACATTCTGCTTGGGTCTAGTTGTGGTTTATCTGTTGCACCAAATGCACTGGAGAAAAGTAGTTCATTTGGCAGCCATGCATTATGCCTACTTGCCTACATTATGACCTACTTTTGAACCTATATTTCAGGTAAGATTTCACTATTTGAATATTATATTAAGCATTGCAATTGATTTTTGTATACTGTATACTGTAAGGTTTGCCCTTACAGATCAAAATGTCCTCATTTAAGTCTGTTTTCTGTGTTTCCTTAAATTTAGAATTTTAGACTTGTTCTTTAGAACATTGTTTCCCAAATAGAGGGTCGGGACCCATTTGTGGGTCATGGACACATTGTTATGGGTCCCTTTATGTTTTGTTTCAAGCTCACAATGCGGCGCGAAGCCACATGTTGTGAGCTTGTAGATCGGCTATTTTAACTAGGCTATAGTTTGGGTGTCGGGGAGGGGAGACATCATATTTTTATTTTTGGGTCACAGGCTAAAAAGGTTTGGGAAACACTGGTTTAGAAGAAAACCTCTTTATTGCATACGGACGGTAACTATTAATTAATTTCAGTAAGTGGACCCTGGCCATTTTAACCCATTTAAATTCTACAAAATATCTTCTAAATCATGACAGTTTTCTGAAAATCTATGTTTCTATGTCAGTGGTGCAACCTTTTTCATGTCAAGGACCCCCAGAATTATCTGTATTTGGCTGCGGAGCGGACACCCATCTGAAAATATGTTGTTCCAGCGAAAGCAAAGATTTGAGTTAAAGAACATTGGCTCTGAAAGAATATATTCAGCGAGCTTGTAGATCTGCTATTTTTCAACAGCTAAATAATAACATAATGCTTAACGCATTTAGACCTGAGGACGATTCTACAAATGCCTTCTAAATCCTGACATTTTAGAAGGCATTTGACATTCTCAAACATTTTCATGTCAAGGACGAAGGACCCCCAAAAAACGTTTGTTCTGAAAGAATATATATATTCAAAAATTTGCGCCACATTTTCACGATTAAAAGAAAATAGCAGATCTACAAGCTCGTGGATGGGGGGGGGATCTATAGTCTGGGGATAAAGTTTGCGCGCTTCTGTTACTTCTCTGCCACAACAGCCACAGTGCAGTAACTGCAGTTCAACATCAGCCATTCAGCCAGTCAATAGGGACTTTAAAGGCGCAGTGAAACGGAAATGGTGAACAACTTGAAAATGGTGTTTCCACATGAAACACCGGTCTGAAGTTTCTGAACCAATCAGAGTGTCGCATCCCTTCAGGCGATGGGACGGTAGCTAGGGACGGTGGCTAATGCTATGCGCAACAGCGTGGTGTTGTTTGTTTATAAATCAGACGGTCGCCCAGCACAACCAGTTTACTGTTATGTGGCTTATTTCTACCCTATAATGTTTTCAGAAACATATTTTAGCGTGATGATTAAGTTGAAACCGAGTAATACACTGTCTGAATGTTATCTTGAATGGAAATAAAAACGGAGTAATCTGTAATCAGAAGCAGCTGTGTTGCATGGATGCGCAGACATGGGGAATTAAACATGTGAGCTTCATTTTTATTGGCTTTTATCGATGTGTATCTCTACACGTCATCACGCAGCACGTTTTCGTTTTAATAAATAAATAATACAATCGTTTTTATGGACCTTTGATATAAAAACACACAGAAATGAGAATTTTCCAATTTTTTTGGCATCCATTGTTAGGTATGCCCATATGATGACCACGGATATGGTCTAAAAGTGTGAAAAACGTATTTTTCATTTCACTGCGCCTTTAAGCAACGACTGTTTTCAGGACGAACACAGCATAAGAGAGGTGATGGAGCAATCGGTGTAAATGTATGACAGCTATAATTTCAATAAACATGGTTATGACATGGCGTTGTAGTGTAGGTTCTCCCGTAGTAAAAAGGGCTGCGACGGAGAGCAGGTTTATGTATCGAGCACTGATCCATTTCCGGTTGCCGTAGCCGACTGCCGTATCCGTCGTTGCTTAAAGTCGCTAATAGTGGGACACCGCTGAGAGCCACACACAGATGCAGTTAGGTTCTTAATTAAGGGCAAGTTCTGAGTGCGCTCCGGTACGCTATGCAAAGGGAATTAGGAATGACTTCTGTCCGTCACAATAACCAATCCTACAGTTTGAATTATGTAGGCTACACACGCACACAGAGCAAAAAATATGATATGGGGAAAACAATTGAAAATATATATATTTTTTCATTCTAATTCTAATTTGAATCGACTTGTGTTAATGAAATCGATGCAACAATGCATCGATTTTTAAATGAATGAGACGTTTTATTTGTATTTTACAAATGCGTGCGGTCGTGCATGCGTGCACAATTCAATTCAATTCAATTCAATTCAATTGGCTTCATTGGCATGAGAGAAAAGTGAACACTGCAGGATGTTTAAAGGGATATTTCACTTTCAAACATAGGTCTACCCCAGACAGTATTTAACCTGTTAATGATTCATTCAATATTTTGATATTTGATGTGCATTTTATCCTCATTACTTCAAACAAGATAAAAACAACAATTAATTGTCCCTCTAATTCTAGTTCATGAGGGGCTGTGTTTTTTCAATTATACCTTTTTATTTATTTATAGAAAGAAAATGCATGGCCCCTGACGTGTTACAGTATTCAGTCACCTGAACCAAGGACGGATGTTTTAGATGAATCCATCATGGTATTCAAATTTGAGTTTGAAATTACAATTAGTGTTTGTAATTGAGGGGGCGTGTCTGATAAAATCAAATTATGAATCGAGCATCTCACATGTTTGAAATGCCCCTTTAATGAGTCATGCTAATGACTGCTAATGATTTGTGGCCATATTATTGTAAAGCGTTACCAAATAATGTATCTATCGTCACTGTCGGGAATAGTCACAATATCAATTTTGATGAGGCAGTGTGCATTATTTAAAATTGTTTTTTTAATGAACATTTTGGAGTTCTTTCTCCCCGACAGCAGAGATATCATAATAAATGTCCTATAGATCTAATATCTAGACGTCATGAACATGTGTCCTGCATACCCCAGGGACATGCAGAGAGTGTTAGAGGGGCAGGGCACTTTTGGACAAAAATAGCGAAAATAGCAGATCTACAAGCTCACAACGCGTCGCACCGCGACACATTGAGAGCTTGTAGATCAGCTTTTTTTGGGGCGCAACCCAGCACTCTTTAGCCAGTGGATTTCAAAACAAATATGTTCAAGTTCAGGAGACTTCGTAAAAGAAAAGCAATTCTCCTGAATGCGCTGCCTTTCAGCATGTTGGAAAGGAAAGGAGTTCCATTTGCATTTCTTTCACCACAGAAAGGGCAGTTATTTTACAGACGGGCAAAAGGGCAGGGGCTGAAGCCCCCTTTGATGTTTATGTGTGCACGTTCCATACCAGACCCACCTGTGGTGTCCACCTGGCTGCTGAGTCCTGCCTCTTCAGTGGCTAAGGCTGGGTTAGTGGTCACAGCATCCGCCTTGGCCCTTCCACCTTAGGATATTGTCAATAGTATTGTCACTTTTCACACATCTAACATGATCTCGCACTGGCATTTTTCTCTTCTTGACCCTTATCTTTTCTGATGTGTTTCTCACATGTGTTCTTTGTAGATTAAACTACGGTCAAAATTAACATAAGAGGACGTCGTCTGGTACTAGAATGCTTGAATTTTATATAGGCAAAAAAATTGGTACAGAATAATGCAATAAATTAGTTTGGTTAGTCAATTTGGCACATACAGCCATACTAGGCTGAGCCTTTCTTTTTCTCAATGTAAAAAACAACAACAAAGCCCGCCTTGGTTCCCCGGATATCCGGTGCTAAACACAAATGCATCATGGGATATGCAGTTCAACTTATAATTTGTTTCTTAGTAAGCAATATCAATCAAATAAATCATACTGTGAATTAAATCGACTTTTTTTGTTTATAATCAATTCTCCTTTTAACTGTAATAATAATAACAATATGCAATGAGCACATTTGACTGTTATGCAATATAAACATTACACAAATGAACTGTAACCTAAATTAAGTTACAACATCCTCCCACCCATGAACTATTTGTTCATCTAAATCTCAAGACAGTACAGTAACTGAATAGGTCTTCTCAGCAAAGTCCCTGTGGGAGTGCGGACCATGCACGACCTGACAAGTCCATCTCGGCCTGTAAACAGTTCTGCGATTCTCCCCAGTTTCCAGGTTTGTCTGGGGGTATTGTCCTCTCCAATGAGAACAACGTCACCCACTTTCAGTGGTGTGGGCGTTGGTGTGTCGCAGTGGTGTGCTGACTTCAAGTCCATGAGGTAATCCTTACGCCAAGCGTTCCAGAAGTGGGTTGTGAGCTTCTGCCTGTACTTCCATCTTCGAGTGATCTCTGCTTTGTTGACAGTTGGGTGCTGTGTGTCGGCAGGGAAAGGCTTGGGTGGCAGTGAAGTCAGTCGTTTTCCCACCAAGAAGTGGGCTGGGGTGAGTGGCTGTGGCTCATCCACTTCGTCAGAGGCCTTGAGTTTATGATAGCCTCCACTTCTGTCAGTACTGTGCACATCTCTTCAAAGTTGAGTGAAGCTTTCCCAAGAACTTTCTTCAGGCATGCTTTTACTGATCGGACCATTCGCTCCCAGAATCCGCCCCACCAGGCTACTCGTTCTGCGATGAACTTCCAGGTGATGCCTCTTTCTGAGAAAAACTCTAACAGCTGGGGTTCTTTGATAGCTTTCCACAGCTCTTTCAGGTCCTGGTCAGCTCTCTTGAATGTTCTGGCGTTGTCTGAGTAGATTATCTTGCATAATCCCCTCCTGCAGACGAATCTTTTCAGCGCTAACAGAAAGGTCTCTGTTGACTGATCTGAGACCAGTTCCAAGTGTACTGCTCTGGTTACAGCACAGGTGAAGAGAGCTATGTATGACTTCTTCACAGAATCATCTGCTTTCACATAAAGCGGCCCTGCTAAATCCACACCTGTGACTTCGAATGGTGGGGATTCCGTTATTCTGTCTTTGGGCAAGGGCGCGGTGATCTGCTGTCCGGCCTTTGCCTTGAATGGTTTGCAGACTGTGCAATTGGCCACAATGCTCTTGACCAGCTGCCTGGCACGCAGGATCCAGTATCTCTCTCTCTCACTTGTACGAGAGTGTCTCTCACTCCTGAGTGCATCACTTTAGCATGACAACTCTGTATCAGCAGCTCTGAAAATCTGTGCTTGTTGGGCATAATCCATGGGTGCTGCTGTCTGTATGTGAAGTCGGACTGCTGGAGCCTTCCTCCCACGCTGAGCAGCTCGTGTTCATCCAGGAAAGGTTTCAGTTCTTTAATGCAATCATTTAATTGCAATCATTGTTCAGGCTCTTTCCTGCCTTCAGTTGTTTTATTTCCTGGCTGAAACTGTTGTTGTGTAGTCTTGAGTCTGCTGTCAAACAAACACTGCTGCTGACAACGAGATGAGAACGTTGACGACTCAACCAACAACACCCTGAAGCCTACACCACTTCATGCTATTCCAGATCTTCGCAACGGGCTCCTTTCGGAGCCCTTGTGCGTAAGTACAGTTCTGGACCCTCCTCTGAGTATTCACCTTAATCGCTACACCAGATCACCGCATCGGGCTCCATCTGGAGCCCCTGCGTGTACGTACCGCTGCTTCTCGCCTGCCTTTTGCCTAAATGGTCATAGCCACCGGCTGATAAACAAACAACACCACTGCTTTCTAGACCTGTGTACTGGCGATTCATTTCTTTTCCCCTAGAATGGCGCCACTTACCACGGTTGTGAGCGGGGATGAGCTGTCCAGTTTGAGGTCCGAGCTCCTTACCATCGAGGGACTCCTGGGCGACGTGCTCCGCAGAAAATCTGCGGTCCTCTCCCGGTTGGACGCGCTGACTGCCAACGGTCCAAGCAGTTCAACCCCCGTAGCCGGGCCATCGACTCCACTGTCCCCTCCCTGGGCCACCGTTGTGAAGAAGGGGAGAAGGGTCCCTCGACTCGCTCTCCCACTGTTCTCTCCATCGCTGCCAAACTTTTTCTCCCCGCTCGCAGCTCACCCCGACTCCGAGTCTCCAGTTAGCTTAGCGCCTCCAGCTAACATTCCAACGGTAGACACGGGCGAGCTGGTAGCTAATGCTAACGTGGAGCTAACGGCTCCAAATCCCCTTGCTGTCCAGGCGCAAGTTGCGCAACAGATCCGCTCCGGAAAAACACGCAAGCGCTCCTGCCCATCACTGTCCCCAAGAATCATCCTCAAACGTACACGACTCCGCTCACCCCCACTGCCCATCCAATTTCCCCCGTGTCCAAACACTACCAACCTAGACTCACTTTCACCACTTCCATCTCCACTAGCCACTCTAGAAACAGCTGTGAAATGTGATGACGTCACCACCAGTAACAGGGGTACCCCTGTCCCTGAATCATCCATATACTCACTCCTCTCCTCCACTGGGTCAGTCATGGAAATGCCTGACCTGGAACCAGCTCCTGTGCCCCCCCCACCCCCCCTGATCATTAACCCGTTACTTGCCTGGCCAAAACTTATTGTCTATAAGGGCTTGTTATTTAAGGACAATAACCCAGAGCTCATTATAATTGGCGATTCAACCACAAGAGACATTGTAATCCCAGGCGGCATCACCTTTTGTCTCCCGGGCGGTAGAATTACAGATGTCTCTAAATTAGCACCCATTATCATCGACCTCTACCCCTCGGCCCATACTGTTTTTGTGCACATCGGAACGAACAATGTCCTGGAACGGCAATCGGCCAAACACAGACTAGACTTAGAAGCAATTGCCACCAACATCGAGTGCCTCAACAAAACTTGTGTCTTCTCTGGTCCCATCCCTGCCCCATGCAAGAGCGCCGAGCACTTTAGCAGGCTTCACAGTCTGCAGGAATGGCTAAGAGCTTTTTGTACTGCAACGGGTCATGGCTTCATTGACAATTTCGATACTTTCTGGACTAGAAAAAACCTATACAAACCGGATGGTCTTCACCCAAATACTACAGGAATCAGACAGCTCACCATGAATTTCATCCGCCATGTGGCCTTCAAGAAATGATGCCTATCACAGCATGATTCCACTATAGTCTCCATACCTTGCAATAACGAGCCCCATCTTGAAAATCATGCTGATATTACTCTCTCCCTTTCCGTCCCATCTGACCTCTTGACCCCTGACTACACATCCCTCTCCTGCCCCCTGCCCATCACCGTTCTCATCACGACTAGACCCACTTCATTATATTTAATTCCCACTCCACGCACAGTCATTCCATCTAACCTTAGTCTCATTCCTTGCCTCCCCTTAGCTCCTCCCACTAAGTCTGTTCCACTTAAAATGGCCTTAATAAATGTAAGGTCAGTTTGCAATAAGCCTTTTGTTGTACGAGACTTTTTTAACTCTCACCACCTTGATTTTCTGTTTTTAACAGAGACGTGGCTGAAAGAAAATGATAATGTCACAGTAAACAAGCTCTGTCCCACTTCCTGTAACATCATTAACTCCCCTAGGACCTCCGGCCGTGGAGGCGGCATAGCTGCTGTATTCTCTAAGCGGTTTACCTGTCGCTCTGTGGACATTGACACTTTCAAAACCTTCGAAGCACTCCTAATTAGAATTGGCTCCACAAAATCCCTCTATGTTTTACTGTGTTACCGTCCACCAGGCCCTAAAAATGAGTTTTTAATTGAATTTTTTGATTTTCTAGCATCGGTTGTTGTGAAAGTGGATAATTTGTCACTGATTGGTGATTTTAATTTTCATATTGACAATCTCAATGACAACTCAGCTACTGAGTTCATGAGCATGACACAATCACTCAATCTAAGTCAGCATGTTTCTGGGCCGACTCACAATCAAGGCCATACACTTGACCTTGTTTTTTCACTAGGCCTGAACCTCAATATCCTAAGTGTAGGTGAGTTTTTCCTTTCTGATCACAAATATATTATTTTTAACATTGATTCTATTGCTGAGACCCAACCCATCACTCGTTTAACCTCCTCTCGTCATTTAAATAATCTCTCTGCCACTACGTTTTCCTCTGTTTTCTTAGACCTCTCTAAGGACACTTTAATGCCAACCAACACCAACGACCTTGTCTCTCACTTTAATACTCTCTGCTCATCTGCTCTTGACTTAGTTGCCCCACTTAAAACAAAAAAGAAATGTGTTAGCTCTGTCAATTCTTCCCCTTGGATCAATGACGACATCCGCAGCCTTAAAAGGGAATGTAGACAGGCAGAACGGAAATGGAAAAAATCCAGGGACACTGCTCATTTCACTCAGATGAAGGAACTCCTGACTGCCTTTAATCAGAAGATCGAGGATGTAAGAACCTCATACTACTCTAATTTGATCAACATAAATAAAAACAAACCAAAAGCCCTTTTTTCCGTCATCAACACCTTGGTCAACCCAGCCCCTCCACCAGTTCCTGTCTTCTCTGATGAGGACTGTGAACATTTTTTATCATTTTTCCTAGACAAAGTTGATACCATAAGGTCAAACATCATACCACCTGGCATCAACATAGCCATCCATCCTCCTCCTGTTCCTGTTCTTTCCCAGTTTAATTAAATATCATTAGATGATCTCTCCCCCATTGTATCCCATATGCACCCCTCCTCCAGCCCTGTAGATCCCATCCCGACTACACTTTTAAAGGATGTTTTTAGCTGCCTCAGTCCCTTTATTCTGTCTATCATCAATACATCACTAGCCTCAGGCTGCGTCCCCGACCACTTTAAGCATGCAATTATTCAACCTTTATTAAAAAAACCAAGTCTAGATCCATCTATCCTCAGTAATTATAGGCCAATTTCCAAACTCACCTTCATATCTAAAGTATTAGAAAAAGTTGTCAGTAACCAACTCCTGCAGTTTCTCAATAACAATAACTCATTTGACAAATTTCAATCTGGCTTCCGTCAAAAGCATAGCACTGAAACAGCACTACTCAGAGTCTCCAGTGATATTCTCATGAGAGCAGATGCCGGAGAATGTTCGGTGCTGCTGCTCCTAGATCTCAGTGCAGCATTTGACACGATCGACCACTCGCTGCTGCTCGAACGGCTACAGCGGTGGGTGGGCTTAACCGGGTTGGCATTAGACTGGTTTGCCTCCTATTTGTCAGGGAGAAGTGTGGCTGTCGCCCTGAACAATTACACCTCTTCCTCAGCTCCTTTGCCCTGTGGGGTCCCCCAGGGTTCCATACTGGGTCCAATCCTATTCTCACTATACATGCTCCCCCTGGGCTCCCTTATTAGTAGCTTTGAAGGTATCTCATATCATTGCTACGCTGATGATACTCAGATATATCTGTCATTCAAGAAAGACAACCTCTGTAAAATTTCAATCATGCACGACTGCCTATCTGCCATCAACAATTGGATGGCACAAAACTTTCTACAGCTCAATACAGACAAAACTGAAATCCTCATCATTGGCCCAGAGGCTAGTTCACACACCATTCATCAGTCCCTTGGCCCACTGGCAGCAAATGTCAAAACAACAACCAAAAACCTGGGTGTACTTTTTGACAGTAGGATGACCCTTGAGCCCCATGTCAAAAAAGTTACGCAGGCATGCTTCTTTCATTTACGCAACATCTCTAAAATAAAATCTATTCTCACTCCCACTGACCTAGAAAAAATTATGCACGCTTTTGTTTCATCCCGCCTTGACTACTGCAACGGACTATATACCACTCTATCCAGCTCCTCTTTATCCAAACTTCAACTTGTACAGAACACAGCAGCCAGAATTCTCACCAACACCAACCGTCGAGCACACATCACCCCGGTCTTAGCCACACTCCATTGGCTGCCCATCAAGGCTAGAATAGATTTTAAAATCCTTTTAACCACTTTTAAAGCCCTACATGGACTGGCCCCACCGTACATTTGTGATCTTCTGCCCCCCAAGGTCAATGTGAGATCCCTGCGATCCTCAGACAAAGGCCTCCTAATAGTCCCTGGGACTAAGAGAAAGAAAATGGGTGACCGTGCCTTTGCAGTAGTTGCACCTACTTTATGGAATGCCCTGCCTTGCACTTTGAAAAATGCTGAGTCTGTGGATATTTTTAAAAGTTTGCTGAAAACCTTTTTATTTCGGGAACATTTTTCTGATTTTATTTGATTTGATTATGTTGTTCTTATTTGCTTGTTCTACTGTCCTGTTTTAATTATGATTGATTTTATTATGTCACTGTACAGCACTTTGTAACATTGTTAAGAAAGGTGCTTTATAAATAAAATTTACTTACTTACTTACTTACTTGATCCAGTACTTTTCTGCCTCGAAGAGCTCGTCAGCCGTCAGTTCTCCATTTGTCTTTGTTTGTGCATTGGCTATGAATCTCTTTATCCAAGCTGTCACTCTGAGGACTCTTTTCAGCTTGCTGTATCCTTCCAGCTGTAACACTGGTTCAGTGGGGTCTGTGTCGTTTACAGCGAGCTGTACAGTGATTTGTTGACTGGACTTGAGTTCTGCATTCACGTTGCCTTGAACATGTCAGTCTCCTCTGACTGATCGGGTATAGTCAGAACGCTGGGTCCATTCCACCATAGCTGGCTCTGTATCAGTTTTTCGACACTTTGTCCTCTTGTTGGTAGGTCAGCTGGGTTGATTTTTCCTGCTATGTGTGACCATGTTTCAGGGTTGGTCAGTGACTGGATCTCGGTCACTCTGTTTGCAACAAACCGTTTCCACTTCTGCGCTGAGCTGCAAATCCAATGCAACACAATCATGGAGTCTGTCCACATTCTTATCTGGTTGGGTTCCAGTTTTAGAGTATAGTCACCAAGTTGTTGGCTAGTCTCGCTCCAATCACAGCTCCCATGAGCTCCAGGCGTGGCATTTTTTTTCTTGAGGGGGGCCACTCTGGATTTGGATGCGACTAGGCTCATTTTCGGTTCTCCGTCTGGTGATTCACCTTGCAGGTAGGCAGCAGCACTGTAAGCTCTTTCACTTGCGTCACAGAACACATGTAATGTCAGGGCATGTTTGTTTTGCATGTCTGTTTGATACCACCTTGGTATGGCGAGCTGGTGTAGCTGGGGCAATTCTGAACACCACTGTTGCCATTCTCGAGTCAGGTCAGGTGGCAGTTCATCCCAGGAGAGCCCTCTCTCCCACATTTATTGAAACATGCACTTGATACTGATGGTGAAAGGCGTTAGGAACCCGAGTGGGTCGTAGATGCGTGCAGCTGACTGTAGAACGCTTCTCTTTGTGTTCTTCATTTCTTTTAGTATGCTTAATAGTTGTCTGAGGTCAAAGGTGAAGTCATCCACACTAAAGCCAGAACTTTGAGCACTGCTCCGTGTGTCTCTGGTGCTAGTGTGTGTTCTGTTGTGGCCTCCTCCCATTTATTCTCCAGCTCATGAGAGTTGCTCATCCACTTGCAGAGGTCCATCCCGGCGCTTCACAGCATCTTCCTTGCAGTTGTTGTCACATGGTAGGCCTCTTCAACACAGTTTGAACTTGAAAAAAAATCATCCACGTACAATGACTCTCTTAGTGTCTCCACGACCTGTGGTTGTTCTGCTTCGTATTGTTTCAGGTGATGTCTGACTGTAGCTGCGAGCAGGAATGGACTTGGAGAGGCTCCAAACACCACTCTGGTCATCCTCAGCACGCGTAGCTCTCCATCTTCTTCTCCACTTGGTGGACGTGAGAACCACAGGAATCTCACAGCATCTCTGTCCTTCTCCACAATGGAAATCTGCAAGAAGGCCTTTTTTATGTCAGCCATGAAGGCTATCTGATGTTGTCTGAATTTAATGAGGACACTGAGCAGATCTGGATTCAGGTTTGGTCCTGTGAGCAGACAGTCATTGAGGGATGGACGGCCATCTTCATGTGACGATGCGTCAAACACCACTCTCAGTTTTGTGGTCACTTTGTCTTCTCTGAGTACTGCGTGGTGCGGTAAGTAGTATTTCACATTGTCTGTATTTGCGCCCTTAGGCACATCCTATGCAATGTTCTGCTGTAAATAGTCCTCCACCACTTCATTGTATCTGCTATAGAATGTGACATCCTTCTTTAGTCTTTTCTTCAGACCTTCAAATCGTTTCGCAGCAACTCTGTAGTTGTCTTGTAGATCTGCTCTTTCTGGTTTCCATGGCAACTCCACGTGGTATCGTCCATCCTTGAAAGTTGTCGTTCTCTCGAAGATCTGCAGAGCCTCTTCTTCTGCTGGGTTCTGCGTTTTCTCACTTGTGATACCCAGAGACTCAATTTTCCAGAATGCACATAGTTGCTTGGAGACAAGTGTGTCCTCTTCAATTGGAATGAACATGCAGGTTGCCTCTGCGACACTAGACATGGACACTGGTCCCTGCACAGACCATCCAAAAGTGCTCTCCAGTGCTACTAATGTCTCTGTCAGTCTCTCTACTCTCCCTGAGACTATTTGCCAGTAGTAGTCTGCTCCTATTAGAACGGAGAGTTCGGGGTCGTCGTCGTTGCCTGGAAAATCTGCTAGTTGTAGTCCCTTTTTCTTCATCTCGTGCTTAATCTGGTCACCAGGAACTTTCATCACAGCTGAGCACACCTGTGGGGTTTCTATGGCCTCAATTTCAATTATCTGCTGGTTGTCCCAGACATTCTGTAGAATTACTCTCACTGTGTTGCGCCGTGAGCTTGTAGGCACAGTGGAGCCAAACGTGTGAAGAGTGAGTGTGCCGCCCTCGTTATTGAGTGTATAATTTGGCGGTGAGCATAAACGCCTTCCCTTCATTAAGACTCTGGAGACGTTCTCTCTTTATCCACAGGTTTAATAATTAGAAGAAGGGTAAAACTGAAACAGACAAACATAACAAAACTATGCTTACTGCAAAGTGTAAACATATAGCATATAAAACTGCACATGTAAAGTATGCTTACTGCAAAGTGTAAACATTTAGCATATAAAACTGCACATGTAAAGTAAACTGTAGACTGCATGTAATTAAATTACCAATGTAATTGTCATATTAAACTTGCATTACAATAATCACTTTAACACATTAATTCTATAATGAAATTACTTTAAAGCCATCTGCACTCTATAGTGAAAAGTACAAACACAACTGTGTCCCATTGGCATAAACGCTATTGTTGCATAACTAAATTGAAATACAAACGGGCCGTTTGTATTTGTATTTGCAACTAGGCAAAATATTCAACCAATAATACTTAGCAGGCTTTTAAATCAAACTTCACAAAACTTCCATACAAAAATAATGAGCTCCAAGCAAGACTAGAACAACATATGAGAGTACATACCAACGATGCAACTATTGAGAAAGTATAAGAGCAGATGATTGCAGATACAAAAAACGGGAGCTCTAATCTGCATGTGTCATGAATTGTTTGTCAGCTAATTCTAGAGCACTTCCTGGCTGTAGTCACATGACATGAGTGTCACATGGTAAACCTGACCCACTTCCTGCATTCCTTAAAGAGACACTACCTGCCATAGAGAATAATGAAACATGTAACAGAACAGTGAGTGTCTCTTGTCTCATTACTGGTAAGTTCAGGCTCCTCACCAGGTTTTCATGGATGAAGCTTCTCTGACTCCCTCCATCGAGTAAGCAACGAGCTATTTTCCTTCCTGATGGGCCTCCCACCCATGCCTTAGCCGTTTGCAGCAGCACAGTGTTCTGTCCTGGTTTCATCTTTGCTGAGTGAGGAATGACTGCGGAAACAACAGCATCTTCTGTAACGGTAGTGGCTGCCCCTCACTCTTCTCAACACAGCAATATGGTGCCTCCTTCCACATTTTTCACATGACACATCCTTCACTTTGCATGTCTTCGCGATGTGTTTCTGTCCTAGACACACAAAGCATCTTCCCATTTTCTTGATTTTTTCTTTGCGTTCAGGAATGTCATAGTTAGGGCAATGTTCAGACTTGTGCTCTGCACTGCCACAGAATACGCAATTCCGAGTACTGCCTGTCCTCTCCTGGCTGGCGGTGTGCAGTGCAGCAGCAGATTGCATGCTGGGTCTGTTAGTCTTCGTGTCTTTGTACGAGCATGACTGCTTCCATGGTTTGCTTTCTGGTTTCTGTTCTTGAGTGTATGATGTCATTTGCAGTGCTCTTTCCCTGCTCTGAACCTCTTTCTGTAGGAATTTGACTATTTCATCAACTTTCCATTCATCATCACTTCCCTTCTGACGGCTATATTCAAGAGCTATGTCATCTGGAATCATCTTCATTAAAATTGGGCATAGTAGGCTTCCGTAGGTGTCTGACACACCCAGTGACTCCAGGCTCCTAATTTGAATTTCACATTCATCATATAGCTGCCTTAGTGCATGCACATCAGAGGATTTCTTCACAGGATTTAGATTCAGCAGCCTTGACATGTGAGCACTGACAACCAGATCTTTCCTTCCAAATTTGCTTTGCAGTAATGTGATCGCGCTGTCATAATTAGCATCCGTGAGCATCAGTCCTGCATGCCTTTGCAGCTTGTCCAGTGAGATACGTTTTCAAGTAGGTAAACTTTTCACGTTTGCACAGTGCATCTTTCTTGTGAATAGCGGTCTCAAACTGGCTCCAAAACTCCTGCCATTTACTGACATCTCCATTGTATTTGTCAATAATCAACTTCGGCAGCTTTACAGAATGCCTCTGTGCTAATGAGTTAGCCGAATTAGCGTCGCTCACCCTTTGTATGGCTGGCATTTGGAGCTGCTGGTCTCCCTCTTCTTTCCGCCTTATCATGTGCTGTGCGCGGCTCTTAGACGAGATGACACAGTTCTTGTAATCCTCCGTTGTTTCGATCTCGTTCTCCAGGTCATCCAGCGCCGTACGCTGTTCAATTGTGTTATCCAGGTCCAATAAAGTGCTCAATTGATCCACGTCCGCGTCTGGCTTGGCCATTTCGTCGTCGATATTGTTCAAAAGTCTTGTAGTAGCACCTTTTATTGCACCCCATTTTCTTCTCATTCTTTCCAGTTCTTTACGTTCCTCTTCTGCTCTCAAAGCAGCAGCAGCGGCTGCTGCGTCTTGTAAGTCTCCCTGACTCATCTCGTTCCCGGGTTTCGGCACCAAAAATGTAGATTAAACTACGGTCAAAATGAACATAAGAGGACGTCGGCTGGTACTAGAATGCTTGAATTTTATATAGGCAAAAAATGGTACAGAATAATGCAATGAATTAGTTTGGTTAGTCAATTTGGCACATACGGCCATACTAGGCTGAGCCTTTCTTTTTCTCAATGTAAAAAAACAACAACAACAAAGCCCGCCTTGGTTCCCCGGATATCCGGTGCTAAACACAAATGCATCATGGGATATGCAGTTCAACTTATAATTCGTTTCTTAGTAAGCAATATCAATCAAATAAATCATACTGTGAATTAAATCGACTTATTTTTTTTATAATCAATTCTCCTTTTAACTGTAATAATAATAACAATATGCAATGAGCACATTTGACTGTTATGCAATATAAACATTACACAAATGAACTGTAACCTAAATTAAGTTACAACACTCTTTGTTTCCCTCAAATGATTAAAAGTAGAGGTCATTCTGACAGGCAGGAAAACTTGACAGAAAAAGACTACCGGTATATATAGCACTGATGAAGGTCTTAGGACCGAAATATTTGCTACTTTTAATGTACTTTTATGTTATAATAAAATAAAATAAAAAAATTCTTAAGTCTCGGTCTGTTAGAGTTTTCTTTCATTTTTTATATATTAGTGAGCGAGTCTTTTTCTGTCAAGTTTTCCTCTATGTTTTTGAGACCACTGCTCCTGTAGTCAAGTTGGGGAAAAAAAGGACGAAGACAAAAGGCAGCTTTCTCAGTGCTTCAGCATTCTGACAGACAGACAGGCAGCAGTTTATGCTTTGTCGTACAACGGTCAACGGCGTGACGTGGCGGACATGGCAGATCTGAAGGAACTGATAATGCATTTTGAGCTTGTAGATCAGCTATGTTTGCTATATTTTAATTGAAATCCTGATTAATTCATTTATTTTTTGCTATTTATGAATTGGAATCCTGAAAAGTAACCTTTTAATTTAAAAAAGACAATAGCATTTGAATTGTAGTAATTAGCTGAAATCAATAATATATGAGTATTCTGCTATTAACATGCGGGCCACATTAAGTGAAGGTGGGCCGCCATTTACCATGTATGGTTTAGTTAGTATAGGACTCCTAATATGACATATTGTCGACTACAACCTATCTCAAACCCTCACCCTAACCCTAACCTCCCACAGGGCAGCACACCTAAACCTAACCTTAACCCATGTCTAACCAATAACTAGTCTAAACTAAGTATGCACCCCGACTGACTTTCAGTAATTGGGTCTTATGATCAAAATAAGAACATTATGTGTGTAAAAAGAAAAAAAAAACTTTTGCCACTTCTGCTTTAATATAATATTGTAGCACAATTTGCGGAACAAAAGCATTCCACTGCTCCTACAAGTACAAGTTACTGGCAAATAAAAACTTGATTATTGATTCACAACAAAATTCAAACTAATTCACAACAAAACACAACAAATCCATGACATGTGGGCTTGTAAATCCGCTACGTTCGTCGCGTGACACTGTCTTACGACTAAGTATAAACATGACTTGTGCTGCTGCCTGCAGGCCACGTAAACTGGCCTCTCTGCTTGTTACATCACAATCAAAACATGGGACTCACCAAACCTGGTGAGATCTTTTAACATGAACGCATCTAGACTACGACCCTGACAGGAATAAACCTATATATTTCCCAGTACATATACAGGAATGTGTTCAAACTAGTACTTGATGACAGGACACTTCTAAAGGATTCACAATGTAAAAGCAAGTCAGAGGTATATGCATTATAGCCAAAAACCATTGAGTGATTTAAAAGTGATGAGTTTAGTAATCAATCAACGCATTAAAACAATCAACAAGCTAAAACAGAGTCCTACCTGAGGTCCAGAAAAAGGTGAATAGCACCAATATTTGGTTAATATCCATATCTGTTTCTAGCTGTCAAAACAGATACATGGACGTTCAATCATACTTTAGTCTTTAACCCATTCTGGGTGGGAACCCCTATTGGTATCTTACCCCCTCAGGCCGGGAACCCATATTTGGGTTCTGTACAGTATGCAGTATTCAAAAATGTTAAATTTTTGATGCTGCTATATAAATATTTGAAGTTTTTCAGAAACCTTAGGTCAGGATTTAGAGGCGTTTTTAGAATCGGCCTTAGGCCTAAATGGGTTAAATGGGCATTCAGTCAACAAGAAGCAGTGTGGTCTGGTCTCTTTGGGGTCGGCACTTCGTGTTTTATCATGTTCTCTTCATCAGTCATGTGGTTTCTCTGTGACGTCAAGCTGCTCTTACTGACATTCTGACAGGAAATGCTTATCAACGCCCCATTACTAACCCTGTCCCTAAACCTAATCCTAACCCATTACTAACCCTGTCCCTAAACCAAATCCTAATTAGCATCATTATAGGCATGCATGACATTTATTATATTATTGTCAAAAATAGCTCATGTACAAGCTCACATGTCACAATGTGATCAATCAGCAATTTTCAGCAACTTTTTTTGAGCACTGCTTATGTGTGGCTTTGTGTGCATGTCTGTACTATACTCTCTCCACTATACATACTGTGGAGTCTGTCAGGTCTCACCTCAGGGGGAGGGGCGAGTTACCATGACAACCAGGCACGCCCACGGCCGTGTCATAGACTCAGTGTACTATCCTAGAGCAATTCTAAATCAGCTGCGCCTCATTCCGGCCGCCGCCCTGGTTAGCAATTAAGGACAGCCGCAGCCTGTCAGCCGCGCCCTTTATAAACAACCTGCGCACCTAGCAGTATCAGATCCCTGCTACACACAGACGCTCGCGCAGCATATGCCGTCCACTCGGCGTTGGATGGTAAGTCCACACTCCTCTCACTTATGGACTCTCACGTATGGACTATGTTTATTGTTTGATCGTTTGTATCACCACTCAATTGCTCTCTTATTCTCACATCACCAGGCTTGTAGGAGTGGGGCTGGAAGCACACGCAGGAGCGTGTACCCCCCATAGACAAGTATACACGGAGAGCCGCATGCATACTGGAGACCCACCTGGCTCGTATCGGGGACGAGTGCGGACGACGGGACCCCCGTATGGAAACGGCAGCTCCACAGCTCCATAAGGTCGCAGTAAGACAAACCGTTCACTATCTATCACCCGTGTTATTAAGAAGAGGCACTCATAGTGGCAAATGAGCAGCTAAGGATAATAACGAAGATTGTGAATGAAGGAAGTCACCCTGTCGATGCTAAATGAAGACTGTGAATGAAGAGTGTCACCGTGGTGTTGTACACTGAAGATTGTTGAAAGAAGATAACCCCGTAGAGACTAATGGAAGCTAGCAGGCTCTAGATAAAGTGTCACGTCCACCCTGTGAAAGAAGACAGGCCCGTGTTATGTTTATTTCACCCTTTGAAGAGACTTTAAGTTGGCTTGCTCCGCCAGGCCCGGTGAAAGAAGACCGTTAGAAACTAGAGCGCTTACTTTGTGTTAACCCTCTGACTGCCGTTGTCGTACCGACACGGCCACCCAGTAGATAGAGAGAAATAAGAATATAAATGCTTGTGTATCTTCCTGTCGGCCGAGCCTAGGGGGCCCTCCGTACCATCCCCGCCCGGTACCATACCAAGTACTTTTACTCTAATTACTCACCACCCCGTATCCGAGTACTTCTACTCTAAAGTACTCTTCTGTGCCTTGTGGATAGAGAAAGATACGCACCCCCTTACCTACCTCCGGGGGAGCCTCCTGGCCTCCTCTGGAACCTGGAAAAGAAGAAGAGAAAGAGTTATACAAAGGCCTAGTTGGTAGACTGCCTAGACCGGGTGTCTCAGGCCCCAACTTTGTACTTACCTTGTGCTCTGACCGTATGCTAACATCCCCTCTCATCCTCTGCAGTGACGACTCCCGCCTCGGAACCGGGACCTCATGCAAAGAATATTACTGACTGAGTTCTGTGTGTGAAAACTGACGTTGTTTGAATCTGTTGGAGAAATAAAGCAAGGGGCGCCATCGTGTGTCTAACCCCTGAAACTGCACTCTGAGTTGTATTTCCCACCCGACCTCCCACAATACAATCGAAAAAAAGGCATGAAAGCCCAAAAAATATCTTTAAAAAAAGAATGTCTAAAGTGTATATATCTGTTTTTGAAATGAGGCCTCTGGTAGCCACACAGGACTATTTTACGTCATGATGATGCACGATGATGAGAGCACCCCTCACTTCACACAGGTGTGATTTCTATACTTTTGTACAGCCATTTAAAAGTAACCAATCATCAAGCTCTATACAACCACAGGCTGTGAAACAAGAACAAACAAATTCAATTTCAATTCAGCAATGCATTGATATAGATGAAAAAAAGTTATACCAATTTTGAATTATTAGATTTTTACACCTGACTGGGCCTCACACTGCTGCAGCTGGAACAGAGCTCACTTATTAATTGAGATATATTAATGAATGCCTTTAAGACAACTGGATGGTGAATATTAGGTCATTCAGGTTGAAGGCTGGCCTGGTGGTGGTAGTGTGCTTCTGTGACGGAGGCTCACAGCACGCCACAGAGAGACACTAAATCCTGATTGGACAGATCACATTTCTGAAAAAAGGTTAAACTATTCTCAACTTTTAAAATAACTCTGCTCAGCCTGCAGGAAAAGTGCTCTGAGCAGTGTCTAACTGGTCAACTTTTGTTCATTTCTCAAAGGATTTTATGTTTAAATGACCATAATGTGGATGCTAAGTTTGTGTCACAGACTACATGACACCAAAGAGACATGAAAAAACCTCAGTACACTGACTAAACCTGCACTGCTTAAACAAATTAATGAACGCCAGTCAGCCTGGCCTACTTGGAACGATGCAAGTTGGAAATGGATGCCCCATCCATTATGTCTGCGTCCCTTTTCTGCCCAAATGTGGAGTCTTTGTGGCGGTTCTGGTCAACTGTGGGTAAGACCGACTCAAGGCCGGGTTTCGGTCGTTAGACCTTCATCAGGACGGAGTAAAGAGCAACATTTTTGTCACCAACCTTATGAGGTGTGCAATTTGTGCATTGGCCTTTATCTATAGGATCTTAATTTTATTTTTAAGCCAATACACTCATTCTAGATCAGAAGATAACATCTTCACTTTCAGGAAAACCCAAATGCTACACAGCAGATCTATGAGAAATTACGTCTCTAACCACATCCTGCGGTTGACAAGTTTCCATTTAAATGCTTTTCTCCAAAACTACTTTTTTGTTATTTACTAATACTAACATTACTGTCAATCTCCAATGAATATAGCCTCAGGTTTGTCAAGACATTTGTTATTCAATCTTCAATGGCAATGATACAGTCCAGTAGTCTACCCTCTCTCTTCTGTAAAACACCTCTATCAGTGTCTATCCCTCTGTCCTCTTCCCTCAGTGTCAGACAGCCTGGCTGGTGTGGGTTTGTGTGTGTGTGTGTGTGTGTGTGTGTGTGTGTGTGTGTGTGTGTTGTCATGAACGGACTTAACCATGACAAATATGGGAGACGACATATTTATTTTAAACTAGTCAAACCAAAGCAAATGTATAACGGTTAAAGTGGGGTGTGAGTCATCAGTTGTATCAGTAGTGTACAGAGTTGGGGTCCGTTACTCATAAAAGTAAGGCACTACATATTACATATTACTTTTGAAAAAAGTAATGCCTTACATTACTTTATTACTCCCTGGAGAAAGTAACTAGTTACATTACTCGTTACATTACTTTTGCGTTACTCCATAAAATCGCCTGAGATGCATTATCAAATAATTTGCACTGAACTGCCACATGTGGCAGGATGGGCGTGAGCGTTCCCACGCTGTCACGTCCCATCCTCCGCCCACTGATTAGGGCTAGATTGTATCAGCGGCTTTATAAGGTGACGCGTCGGCCGTGTTTGTCAGCTGTCTGTCTCTCCCCTCTACACTGCTGGTGGGTGACACAGGCTCTACGGGTTTGAGTCATTCCTCCCGCACCTTGTTCGTCTAAGAGCTGTCCCGTGGCGCGCTTGGTTCGCACTTCAGTGCAGGTATGTCTCTCTATCTTTGCTGTTACGCTCACCTGCCCTGCTAGCTGACTGTGAACTTGACTGTGAGCACTTGTTGTGTTTTAGCCTTGAAGCTACGTACGCTTTCCCCTGCTGTCCCGTGGCGTGTGGTGAAACAGCACCGCGCCACCTAGGTTAGTGTCCCTCCCTCTCCGCAGCATTTATATTTCATTTGGTGTCTGACGCCATGGGAGTATAAACATGGGCATTTGTTGTTTACAGTATACTGCTTTACCTGGCTACCGCTGCAGTGGGTACAACGCCAGTGCACGTTGGTATCATTAACGCGGGTGAGTTTGTGTGTCTCGCTGTTCCTGCCTCAGTGACTATAGTAGTATAAGAGTAGTATTTTAATACAGCCGTTGTGCTTCCAGGGCCGGCACCACACCTGCTGCTTTGCTGCACCTAAGCATTCGATCCACACTCGGACTGTAGTGTGTGAGAAGGCGCAACCCACGGCTACGAGTGGTCCTCTGGTTGATCGTTTGACTCAATGCCCTCTTGATTGTAGCCCATAGCGGCCGTCTTCTATATTCTACCTATTATAACATATTCCTCTCTATATTGGCTTGTGTGTATATATATATATATATATAGATACTTAGTGCTGTATTATATATATTACAACTAGGCCCACTATAGGCCGGAGAGAGATCACTGTTATTATTATCCTGTACCCTATACTTGCCCCTGCGACAAGCTAATCTATCTATCCTTCTTACAGGACCGGTACCGGGGACAGCCACGCTGGGGCAGAGTACAGCCGTCCAGTGGTGGTGGTAAAGCCCTTTTCTTTGAGTTTGTTGTGTTTGTTGTGCTTTATTTGGAGTTGCTGTGTTGCATATTGCCACCACCCTGGATAGGTGAGCCTGCCAGCTCGTCTCCTCCCCCCGGTACTGGCTTGTAGTGGTGTGATATAGATATATATATATAAATGTATTTGTGTATTGCATATATATAATATATCTCCATGCTCTAGCACTTTATAACCCGTATAGCACTTTAGACCTTATTTATTGAACTGTATTCTTGCTACATGAATTACCTACTTGATTGACTGTTTTCATAACTTTTATATTGTTAAAACCAATTAATTTAATAAAGACAATTTTGTATATTGGTTACGCACGTTTCTGCCTTGCCTAATTATACTGTATATTGAACCTGTGTTTGGGAGTCATTACGTGCTCCGGGTGTCCAGTATTGCATTTAGTAAATATCTCCTGGGGCGCAATTCCCCAGGTGGCGTAGTTGGCTACCTTAAGCAATACCACCTTACCACATTTGGCGTGGGTCGGCAGGACTTACAAATTAGAAATAGGCTTGGCAGAGACGTGTTAATTTGTTTTCTTTTCCTTTTCTGTTTGGAACAGTGGTTCCTGTGAAGAAAAAAAAAACAAAAACTGGGAGTGTGGATTGTGGTTAATTTGTTCTTTTTTTTTCCAGTCTGAAGCAAAGCAGCAGTGTGTGGTGGTGGGACGTGAGAGCACCCCGTGGTCACCTGAATTGGCTCCCTGGTTTCCACGGTATACGGGTTGGGTACTACTCCAATTGGTCGTAAGTCTTGAAAATGTTCTGTTCCCATCATGGCTTCGGAGGCTGAGCTACAAGAGCTCAGGGACCTGGTAGCGCAGCTAAGGGCGGATAATAGTTCGCTGAGGCAGGAACAGAGAGATGCACAACCAGGTAGTAGTAGTATTATCTCCTCTGAGGTGTCAGTTCCTTCCACTTTGGCACCGCCTTCGGGAGGGGCCAGTGCTATTGCACCAGAGAGGTTGGTCTTTGTGCCGCGAGATAGAAAGTGCCCGTATTTTAACGGCAGGTCAGGTGCAAGTATAAATTAATGGGTTGAGGAGGCACAGGCTTGCATGCGTGCTCGCTATCTTTCGGCCATAGACCAAGCTTTTTTTCTGTTTGACCACTTGGAGGGGGAGGCACGGGAGGAGATAAGACATCGCCCGGCTGCGGAGAGGGAGGACCCCAATAGAATTATTGGCATTTTAAAAGACATGTACGGGTGCTCACAGTCCTACGTAGCTTTACAGGAGGCATTTTTCTGCAGGAAACAGCAAGATGGAGAAACGTTACAGGAATTTTCTCTTGCTCTTCTGAGTTTAATGGAGAGAGTCAGACAGCGCTCACCGGCCGGCATGGCTAATGCAGGGGCCTTGTTGAGAGACCAGTTCACAGAACATGTCCTAGAGAGCTCCCTTCGACGGGAGTTGAAACAATTAGTACGTCGGTGTCCAACCAGTACCCTATTGGAGGTTAGAGAGGAAGCGATCCGCTGGGAGCGGGAGGGAATGCCAGGGGGGGAAAGGGGCCGTAGTTATTCCGTCCCCTCGGCACATGGCATCCAGTATGCGGTCCACAGCGGCACACGTCCATCAGGCGGTAACTAATCTCAGCTCACCAGGGAGGAGTTTAGTGAATTGAAGGACATGCTAAAAAAACAACAGGAGCAGATAAACCAGCTCACTCAGGCAATGGCACTCCGATATGACACTCCGCAGCCTAGTCGGACACCACGTGGTGGTCCGGTGATCTGTAGGAGGTGCCAACAGCCCGGCCATTTAGCTAGAGAGTGTGTGGCACCGGCTCCATCATCAGGTAGGGACAGGCCATCGTTCCCCCACGCACAGGCGGAAAACTAGCACCCCCTGAACTACAGAGCCGTAGTTCGGGTGGGGACCCTAATGGCTCAAGAGGTCTTATTAATGCGGGTACAATATCAAGCTTAATGTCATCTTGTCCGCATTTGGATGTTTGTATTGGGGGGAGACTGGTGCCTTGCTTGATCGACACTGGATCCATGGTGTCCACAATAACTGAGTCCTTCTTTGTACAGAACTTCGAGCCATGGGGCCAGGATCGCCTACGATCGTGCCACTGGTTGCGGCTGAGTGCTGCTAATGGTCTCCCTATCCCCTATGTCGGCTACATGGAGCTGGACGTAGAGCTTTGTGGGAAGATCGTGCCGAAGTGCGGAATACTAATCGTCAGAGACCCTCCAACAACTCTTGCTTCCCAGGCTCCTGGGGTCCTGGGGATGAACGTCATGGTTCGTCGCTATCGTGAGCTCTTTGGCCAGCATGGGGATGCACTCTTTAAATCACTGCCAGTATTGCAGGCCCCCAGTCCCATTGTAGATGCTTTACAACGATGCCACAGGGCGGAAACTCAACCAGCTAGGTTTGACCTGGGGAAGGTAAAGGTTCGTGGCAGGCACGCATGGCGCATCCCAGGGGGCATGATGAGGCTGGTCGCGGCGACATGTACAGACCACGAAGTTCCCACCTCGGTCTTCTTCGAACCCCCGGAGTCTGGTCTACCTGCTGGGTTGTTGGCTTCTCCAGCCTTACTTACAGTGACTCGGGGCACGGTCTATGTCCCAGTAGTCAATGTGGGAACCACTGACGTGTTGCTTTACCCACGGGTGGTCTTGGGCCAAGTGAGCAGCACTCAGGTGATTACCTTGCCGTCGGGCGTCATCGAGGAGGGATCAGTCACAGCGACCATCTCTTCCCAAACCGGGGGTACTTCCATAGCAGACCAGATTGAGGCTCTGGATCTGAGTGCTCTGTCGAGTGAAGACCAAGGACCGGCTAGAGCCCTGCTGCGGAAGTACAGCGGAGTGTTCTCGGCCCATGAAGGGGACTTGGGCTGCACGGACTTGATCTCCCACGAGATCCCGTTACTGGACGATGCGCCAGTTCGCCAGAGACATCGGCGCATACCTCCCTCCGAATACGAGGTTGCAAAGGCCCATATAAACCAGCTGCTGGAGTCACATATTATCAGGGAGAGTAGCAGTCCATATGCATCTCCCATCGTCTTGGTGAAGAAGAAAGATGGTAGTCTCCGCATGTGCGTTGACTACCGACGGCTAAATGCAAAGACGAGGAGGGACGCATTCCCGCTTCCCCGGATCGAGGAGTCACTGGATGCATTGACGGGAGCTCGCTGGTTCTCGGCTATGGACTTGGCCAGCGGGTACAACCAAGTCCCGGTCGTTGAAAAGGACCGTCAGAAGACTGCATTCTGCACCCCATTTGGCCTCTTCGAATGGAATCGAATGCCATTCGGACTCTGCAATGCCCCGGGGACTTATCAGCGCCTGATGGAACGCTTGTTTGGAGATCAGAACTGTCAAACTTTACTTCTTTATCTTGACGATATTGTCATTTTCTCCTCCACCGTGGCTCAACACTTGGAGCGGATGGACCTCGTTCTTGGCAGGCTGCAACGGGAGGGCTTGAAGGCCAAGCTGTCGAAGTGTGCTTTCTTCCAACGTGAAGTTCACTACTTGGGCCATGTGATCTCCGGCCAGGGAGTCTCCACAGACCCCGGGAAAATTGAGGCTGTCGCCAACTGGAGTCAACCAGCCACGGTCTCAGAGTTGCGCTCATTCCTGGGCTTTGCCAGCTACTACCGCCGTTTTGTAGAGGGGTTTGCCAAAATGGCAGCACCTCTGCATGCACTGGTAGCTGAACTGGCAGGGACAAAGTCCAAGAGGGCTTCCCTTAAAGTGTCAGAACAGAACTTTCCTTCTCTATGGTCGGAGCAGTGCCAATCAAGCTTTGAGGCCTTGAAGAGGAAGCTTACATCTGCGCCTGTCCTGGCTTACGCTGACTTCTCCTTGCCTTTCATCTTGGAAGTGGACGCCAGCCACAGCGGATTGGGTGCTGTCCTATCCCAGGAGCAGGAGGGCAAAGTGCGCCCAGTGGCTTTCGCCAGCCGGGGCCTCCGCCCCACTGAGCGCAACATGACGAACTATAGCTCCATGAAGTTAGAGTTTGTAGCGCTCAAGTGGGCCATGACCGAGAAATTCCGTGAGTACTTGCTGGGGCATCGTTGTATTGTCTATACAGACAACAACCCACTGGCGCATCTATCTTCAGCCAAACTCGGTGCAGTGGAGCAGCGTTGGGCCAGCGAACTGGCGCCATTCGACTTCGAGCTGAAATATCGCTCGGGTAGGAGCAATGGGAATGCGGACGCACTGTCTCGACAACACCCAGCAGGGGCGACAGAGCTACAGGAGTTGATTCCTGGTACCACCCTTCCAACTGTGCTGCGGATGTCTGTACCACCGGAGCAACCAGTTCAGGCAACTCAGGCGACCATTACAGCTTTGCCTGGCCATAGCTTATCCGACTTGCAGACCTTGCAGGCTGGGGATACGGTCATTCAAGAAATTCTAGTTCACTGGAGACAGGGGACACGCCCAAGCCCTGCGGAACGCAAATTATTGTCTAAACCAGCAACAACACTGCTTGGCCAATGGGATCGCTTGGTGGAGAGAGAAGGTGTGCTATACCGTAAGGTCTTCCGCCCGGATGGGGCGGAGGAGACACATCAGTTGGTTCTGCCTGAGGTCCTGAGGAAGGACGTTCTGACACAGTTACACCAGCAACATGGACATCAGGGTGTCGAGCGAACCACAGAGTTAGTCCGTCAGCGGTGTTATTGGCCGGGAGTGTCCGCTGATGTGGCCCAGTGGTGCCTGGAATGTGAGCGGTGTCAGGTAGCAAAGGATACCAGACCGGCTGCACGAAGCTTCATGGGTCACCTTCTTGCTTCACGGCCCAACGAGATTGTGGTGATTGACTTCACCATCTTGGAACCTTCCCGGTCAGGTCACGAAAACGTCTTGGTCATAACTGACGTGTTCAGCAAATACACGCTGGCCATTCCCACTAGGGACCAACGGGCATCCACGGTGGCGCAAGTACTGGTCAATGAATGGTTTTATAAATTCGGGGTCCCTGGTCGCATTCACTCGGATCAGGGCCGAAACTTTGAAGCATCTCTCATCCAACAGCTCTGTAGTCTGTACGGGATTCAGAAGTCTCGGACTACACCGTACCACCCTGCTGGCAACGGACAGTGTGAACGATTCAATCGAACTCTACACAACCTCTTGCGCACACTGCCATCCTTCCGTAAGACTGATTGGGCTGACTACCTCCCGCAGATGCTATTTTGCTACAACACCACCCCCCACCAGGCCACAGGGGAGACTCCTCATTACTTACTGTTTGGTCAGGAACCACGTCTACCGGTGGACTTCCTGTTAGGGAGGGTCCCTGAACCGATAGCAGGCAGTGTAAACGCTTGGGTCACCGAACATCAGAATCGGCTGCAGATAGCCTTTGAGGGGGCTCGGGATCGGCTGAAGATTGCGGCAGATCGGAGAAAAGCGCTTCATGACCCAAAAGTCTGGGACCCGTCCTTGGAGGAGGGCCAGCTGGTTTATCTCCGGGACCTTAGCGTGAGAGGCCGCCACAAAATTCATGACTTATGGCATCCCGAGGTCTATAGGGTAATTAAATCCCCCAAGCCTGGGGGGGCCGTGTACACTATTGCACCGGTGAAGGAACCGAGCCAAGTGAAGCATATTCATCGCTCACTCCTCAAACTCCGGATTGGGAAAGAGTCCGCCACCAGTAACTCTCCAAGCGACCAACGGGTAGAACAGTCACCTCCTCAGGTGGGTGACGATCACAACGATGGCGACTGGTTTGTTCTGACATCAGAAGTACCCCAGGCCCCTTTGTCTTTGCCCGTAGATCCATCTTCCCTGTGTCCTTCTGGCCAACCAGATTCCATCCTGGCTGAGCCTGTTATCCCAGAAGAGAGCCCTACGGGGCAGTTGGACCTAGAACCCGCCGTTCCTCAGTTAGACGAACCGCTTATTAACGAAGATAGACAGGTGAGTCCAGAGTGTGCGGAAGCTGATCCGAATCGGAAGGATTCAGCCCCCACTGTGCTGGTGGCTCTCGAAACATCTGCGGTTGTGCCTGTGGACTTAGAGTCCAGCAGGTTACTTCCACTCCCTAGATCTGACGAGAATAGCGAGGCAGTCCGGAGAACAGTGAGGTCTACAGCGGGCCAGCATTCGAACCGTTACCACCTTCCACAGGCTGTGGATAGGGGGTCCACGTCGGCATCTAATGCTGTCTACGCTTTGCACAGACCATGGAGTTAGCCATCGTCGGGTCGACGATGCAAATGGAGGGGACGGATTGTGGCAGGATGGGCGTGAGCGTTCCCACGCTGTCACGTCCCATCCTCCGCCCACTGATTAGGGCTAGATTGTATCAGCGGCTTTATAAGGTGACGCGTCGGCCGTGTTTGTCAGCTGTCTGTCTCTCCCCTCTACACTGCTGGTGGGTGACACAGGCTCTACGGGTTTGAGTCATTCCTCCCGCACCTTGTTCGTCTAAGAGCTGTCCCGTGGCGCGCTTGGTTCGCACTTCAGTGCAGGTATGTCTCTCTATCTTTGCTGTTACGCTCACCTGCCCTGCTAGCTGACTGTGAACTTGACTGTGAGCACTTGTTGTGTTTTAGCCTTGAAGCTACGTACGCTTTCCCCTGCTGTCCCGTGGCGTGTGGTGAAACAGCACCGCGCCACCTAGGTTAGTGTCCCTCCCTCTCCGCAGCATTTATATTTCATTTGGTGTCTGACGCCATGGGAGTATAAACATGGGCATTTGTTGTTTACAGTATACTGCTTTACCTGGCTACCGCTGCATGTGGGTACAACGCCAGTGCACGTTGGTATCATTAACGCGGGTGAGTTTGTGTGTCTCGCTGTTCCTGCCTCAGTGACTATAGTAGTATAAGAGTAGTATTTTAATACAGCCGTTGTGCTTCCAGGGCCGGCACCACACCTGCTGCTTTGCTGCACCTAAGCATTCGATCCACACTCGGACTGTAGTGTGTGAGAAGGCGCAACCCACGGCTACGAGTGGTCCTCTGGTTGATCGTTTGACTCAATGCCCTCTTGATTGTAGCCCATAGCGGCCGTCTTCTATATTCTACCTATTATAACATATTCCTCTCTATATTGGCTTGTGTGTATATATATATATATATAGATACTTAGTGCTGTATTATATATATTACAACTAGGCCCACTATAGGCCGGAGAGAGATCACTGTTATTATTATCCTGTACCCTATACTTGCCCCTGCGACAAGCTAATCTATCTATCCTTCTTACAGGACCGGTACCGGGGACAGCCACGCTGGAGCAGAGTACAGCCGTCCAGTGGTGGTGGTAAAGCCCTTTTCTTTGAGTTTGTTGTGTTGTGCTTTATTTGGAGTTGCTGTGTTGCATATTGCCACCACCCTGGATAGGTGAGCCTGCCAGCTCGTCTCCTCCCCCCGGTACTGGCTTGTAGTGGTGTGATATAGATATATATATATAAATGTATTTGTGTATTGCATATATATAATATATCTCCATGCTCTAGCACTTTATAACCCGTATAGCACTTTAGACCTTATTTATTGAACTGTATTCTTGCTACATGAATTACCTACTTGATTGACTGTTTTCATAACTTTTATATTGTTAAAACCAATTAATTTAATAAAGACAATTTTGTATATTGGTTACCCACGTTTCTGCCTTGCCTAATTATACTGTATATTGAACCTGTGTTTGGGAGTCATTACGTGCTCCGGGTGTCCAGTATTGCATTTAGTAAATATCTCCTGGGGCGCAATTCCCCAGGTGGCGTAGTTGGCTACCTTAAGCAATACCACCTTACCACACACACAACAACATAATATTTAGTTTGTGGTCTGTGAGGCCAAATCTCATCAAATGGTGGTCCATGGCTAAAATGCAGAATACATACTGGACCTTGATATGAAAATGGTTGACCACTGGGGTGGTTCTAGGCAAATATTAACTTTCCCAATATATTCAAATAAAATAATGAGACCGAGATAAATCAGTAGCCTATAATTATGTTCACAGTGCTTTAGGATCCCTTTCTTTATGATGTGGAGTCCCCTGCTCCATTGCTCATTAAATGTAGTTTTTCATTTTGGCATATTTGGTTTATTTATCTCTGCATTAACTAACTAGTGATTGTGAGAGCACACGTTCTACAACAAACAAACAGACCCTCCCATTGGCAGTGTTGCCAGGTTTTAGAAGA
>NC_137879.1:41206395-41211395 GCF_963924005.1 Protomyctophum bolini | reverse complement strand
GGAGGTGGAGGGAGGCTGGCCTGGTGGTGGTACAGTGTGAGTGTGGCTGCTTCCGCTGACAGCACGGCACAGAGAGACACACCTGATTGGACAGATGATAAAAAAGCATTATATACGCATTATACTGAAAGTGTTAAACTATTCTCAACTTTTAATAGAACTCTGATAAGAAAAAAGTGAAGATCCATGCAGGGGTGATCAGGTGTAATCAATTGGCTAATTTGGGCCCTGTCCAGAGCCTGCATAGGCGGCGGCCCTGTCCAGGGCCTGGGCAGAGCTAGCCTTTAGTGGCGGTTCTGGAAAACTGTGGGTCAGACCGACTCAAGGCCGGGCACTGCACTCCCCGTGGTGGAGTGGAGGAACGCGTGTGTCTAATTTGAAGCATTTATGGATAGATGGTCCACTTTTGACACATGCTCCTTATTAAACGACGTTTCGGTCGTCAGACCTTCATCAGGACGGAGTAAAGAGCAACATTTTTGCCAAGTTTCCGCTTTTCTGCTTTTCAAAGATTCCCTAAATGCACTTTTGTCCTACGCAGTACACACCTGCAGTCAACAACCTTATGAGGTGTGCATTGGCCTTTATCTGTAGGATCTTATTTTTATTTTTAGGCCAACACACTCATTCTAGATCAGAAGATAACATCTTCACTTACAGGAAAACACAGCAGGTCTATGAGAAATGACGTCTCTAACCACATCCTGCAGTTGACAAGTTTCCATTTTTCCAAAACTACTTTTTAGTTATTTACTAATACTAACATTACTGTCAATCTCCAATGAACATAGCCTCGGGTTTGTCATTATAGGCAAGACATTTGTTATTCTATCTTTAGTACAGACTCGGGGTCCATATATCACCTGAAGAAAAAAAAAACTAAAATAAACCGAACAGGGAGTGCTGACAGTGTGTGTGTGCGTGTGTGTGTGTGCGCGTGCATGCGTGCGTGCGTGCGTGTGTGTGTGTGTGTGTGTGCTCTACCAGTGGAGCATCTTGAAATAAGTCTGCTTAACCCATTTAGACCCGAGATCGATTCTGACAGTTTTCTGAAAAAAACATGTTTCTATATCGGAGGTTCTCAAACATTTTCATGTCAAGGACATCAAAGATAGCCTGATGAAGGCTGCATAGGCCGAAACGTTGCTGTTTCCCTATTAAAGTTGGTTCACTGCATTTGAAGACAGTGTGCGGGTGTTTGTTCCTTTTTCATTGTCGGGCACCGTACCCTCTCCTACGCACCTGTAGGTGTGCAAAAGCTTTGCTTTTTATGTCAAGGACCCCCAACAAATATAATTATGTAATAGGGAATGCAAGGCTGATGTCACGGTAGCCCTACTGGCCTACCGGCGCCATTTTGACTGTGATGGCCTACATATTTGATCTGCATCAAGTGTATAAAGTTGGTGAGCCAATACACTCATTCTATAGATCAGAAGATAACATCTTCACTTTCAGGGAAACCCAAATGCTACACAGCAGATCTATGAGAAATGACGTCTCTAACCACATCCTGCGGTTGACAAGTTTCCATTTAAATGCTTTTCTCCAAAACTACCTTTTAGTTATTTACTAATACTAACATTACTGTCAATATCCAATTAATATACCCTCGGTTTTGCCAAGACATTTGTTATTCAATCTTTCACTCAGTAAGAGACCACACCTTCGCTCAAGTTCAAACATTTATTGGAAGATAAATTGAATGATGAAATGGGGGGGATGAGGGGAACCCGGGATGGGTGAGACTCAGGATGGGGGTGTGGTCTCGGGAGAGGACGCCGTGTATATGCGCGCTCGGAGAGCGGGCGTCTCTGCTCCGGAACTGCCCGGGTTCCTGAAAGAGAAGGAGACAAGTGTGATTATTGAGGTGGAGGTAGAAGGGGTGGATGGAGGGATTCTTCTGGATCACGTAGTGAGAACAGGTATGATGTTGGCGCACGGGTGTATTTATACTGTGGCGATTGTGGCAGGGGGGAGTGATTAAGGTCGAGCGGAAGGAGGCCTCTCCCGAAACTACGTCTCGTATAAATACAACTTCCCTTCACTTAGTATATATGATAGTACCTGCCTCCTATGACGCAGCCCAGCCTGTTGTGCTCAACTCCACCTCCCCTGCTCTCTCTCTCTCTCTCTCTCTCTCTCTCTCTCTCTCCAGGGAGGTGGTCAGGTGGCACGCGGTCCCTCAGCAAGACACCACAGTGTGTGCATGTGTGTGTGTGTGTGTGTGTGTGTGTGTGTGTGTGTGTGTGTGTGTGTGTGCTGCGTGCTGGCACAGTTCCTGCACTTGCGGACGCAGTTCCCGCACTTGTAGAAACCCTGGGGGGGGAGGGTTGAAAGCCAAGAGGGGGGGCCTGGGGTGAGGTCAGAGTGCACCAGACGGTCTCTCAGGCTGCGACTGTGTCTGAAACAGAAAAGAAGGGGTCAATACAGATATTGGACACTTTGAAGGACATGCCAATGTTTTAAAATTATGTTTTTAATAGAGCCTGCTGCTGGTGTATATTGAGTGGAGAAACAGAGTCTATTAGATGACTTCTTAGGTTTCTTTTGTAAAAGGGTCTCACGGTCAGTACGTAAAGCTCTGTTATATGCCGAGTCAATGTCTGTTGTGGCATAACCTCTCTCTAGAAAACGATTAGTGAGCTCTGTGGCTTTGTTTACAAAGTTTGGAGTAGAGCTACAGTGTTCAGGGGCAGCGGTGGCCGAACGGTTTGCAGAGCGGTCTTGATATCGGAAGGTAGCTAGTTCGTATCCCCGGACCGGCACGTTAAAATGACCACCGTTGAAGTGCCCTTGGACAAGGCATTGAACTGGGTAAACATAGTACCTTTCCTTTCCTTTTTCTCCTAAAACTTTGGCCTACAGGGATGTTGCTTGTGAGCCTTTTAGGGTGGTTACTGTCGGCTATAAGGAGGGTATTCCTACTGAGGGGTTTTCTATAGTTTCCCATCATCCCCTTTGAAGATGGTGAGGTCTAGAAATTCAATTTGATGGAGATCCATAGTGAACGACAGGTAATCAGTGGTGGAATTGGCATATGTAAAGAAGAGATTTAATTAATCTTGGCTACCTGTGTAGATCTGTGTTTGTTTATGTCAGTTTTATTTTATATTTTTGAAAGTTTTAAATGATTCTACAGTTCTGTTTCGGCCATAGCATGTTATGTTTTTTTGTTTGTTTATAAAGCCCTGAATGGTCAGGCTCCTGCTTATATCTGTGATCTTTAAACTCCCTATGAGCACTAGGCCGTTGCCTATAGCTGAGATCATCAAGAAAGGCTTTATTGACAGTTCCAAAATCTCGCCATGTCACAAAGGGCGACCAGGCTTTTGCCGCACGGGCCCCTCGGCTGTGGAACTCACTGCCATGCATGCAGGGACCTCAGGCAGGCAAACTGGTAACAGGCACGGTCCCCCCTTTTCCATCTCGCCCCACTACTCTACCTAGCTGTAAATATCAAACATAATTCATGTTGGTGATTATATAAAAGGTATTATCATATTTATTTATCATTGTTAAGTTAACTCTGTATATCCACGAGCATACTAGCATGATGATCCATTCATCCATCTTCAACCGCTTATCCGTAGTCAGGTCGCGGGGGCAACAGCTCCAACAGAGTTGCTTTTGAAAAGGTGCTGTATACATAATGTTATTATTGTTACGGTACCAGGAATGCAGAACCCAATTGCAGAGACAAAAACAGAACAGGTTTCAAATTAATTTATTTATTAAGCCAAAATAGGTTTACAAACAAAAAGTAGAGAATGCAAGAAGTAAAGTCCAAAATCCAAAAATGCTAAACTTCAAGAAGCAATATTATGCAAACTCAGTAAGTCCAAAAACTTAAAGCTATACAAATTACAAATCACAAATACCTCTTAGAAGCCCAAAATAACACACGAGGAGTCCAAGGCAGAACACAGGAACAAGGATGTATGTACTGACAGTTTGTTTGTGAAATGAGTCCAGTCTTATAGGGAGCAGGGTGATTGCAGAAGTGTTCTCAGGTGTGGAATGGGCATGGCACTGTTGGGCTGAAGAGGGGGTGGAAACAGGTGTGTGACAAGGGCTGAGAGAGGGAATGGAGAATGGGAGTGGCTGATGTGGAGACATGGTCTGTAGAGTGACAGACCATGACAATTATTATATTGATGATTTGCACCAGTCATTGTTCACTTATGTGTGCATACCGTAGGCCTATATTTAAGTTCTATAAAGCTTTTTGTCTAATTAGGCTAAATGAGCAAACAGAAACATGATTTAGATGTTTATGAATTGTATTCCATGCCAAAAAACACAATCAAATCATTAATCTAAATGATAACAATCGTCAACCAAAATGACAGACGTAATGGTTCCTGTGTGTGTGTGTGTGTGTGTGTGTGTGTGTGTGTGTGTGTGTGTGTGTGTGTGTGTGTGTGTGTGTGTGTGTTCGCTAACAGCGTACTTAGGGGCTGTCCTAAAAGTGCAAACTGTGCACTTTCAAATACAGATAACCGTTTCTGAGCCTGCAACTTAGAAACCAAGTGTGACCAATGTCCCCCACCCACTCATGAATTAATGACATGAACGAACAAATTAATAATTTAAAACAAATAAAGAAATGAATTAATGATTCATTCATGAATACATGAAGAATGGATGCACCATTTGTAGGCATTGTATTGATGACAGATCACCTTTGCTGAGTTCCCGATATAACAGTGGTTTTGGGGTCCCCCGATGATTCGCCTAATATGCAACATTGTTTTCTCACTCAACAGTAAACAAACCAACATATAGGCTATAGCAGAATCTGTCACGCTTTGTGCATAGAGCGTGCCATGCCTGGGTCGCCTGTCATGTTTCCCTTCCCCCCTGCTGTGTGTGAGAGCACATGTGACGTCATTTCTCATCCTACCCAGTTTAGTTTATTCTCTACTGCCTGCCATTCTAGGCCCTCATTTATCAACCGTGCGTACGCCAAAATATGGGTGCACGCCGAAATTGCCGAC